>NW_005871353.1:1103014-1236775 GCF_000147115.1 Myotis lucifugus
TTTTTGTGAATCTTGGCTTGATCTGATGCTACTCGGTCTGCTATGGGTATGAATATGCTTATTCCAGTCCGTGTAGGCTGACTTCTAATTTCTTTATCGTAGCATCGAGGGTCTCATTAGTTTTCGTGAGCTCTGCACCATTTTATGGCAACCCTCAAAATTGCGATTCTTAGCTCCATATCATCCATTTCTGCCATGTTTTTTTGTCTCCGCATCTTTTATGGTTTCTTGATGCACCCACTAGTGGTCTCTGTACGCAGTCTTGTTCTAGCCAAGCCTTAATTGTTGTAGTTAACACTAGAGGGATTTGACCACCAGGCCGACTGGCTGAAGGAATCAGCTGCGGGAAACGTCTGTCTTCTGGGGCAGTGCTAATCCAGCCTTTGCCTGAGGCGGTCGGCAAATGGCTGTGCGCAGGGCTTGGGCGGGGCGGACTCAACAGGGCGGGGGGAGGGAGCCGCTATGGCCGCTCTCAGTCCATCCCCAGGGGCTCTGCCTCTCCGTCCCGGCAACCGCTGCAAACCTCGGAGGGGCCGCCGCCAGACAGTCCCGCTTCTCCCGTTTGAGTCTGGGTCCCTAGAGACTCGCCCGGATCTGTAGCCCAGAGTCTGAGACTCGCTCCGGATTGAAAACGACAACCGCGCCCTCCGCCGCCAGCCCGTTTGCGCGCGCACCGTCACCACCGCGCCGGCCGTACCTTTAAATTTTCCACACTGCGCCTCCGCTGAGCGTCGGAATGCTGTTGTTTTTGCTTCTAGTTGAAGAGACTGTCCTCCGCCCGCCTTCCCGTGGTTCTGGTTGATGTCCGCTCCGTCTTTTAGTTGTATTTTTGAAATGGTTGTCCACGGCGGCAGTCAACGGTGTTTACCTATGCCGCCATCTTCGATTCTCCACTAATTTCTTATAGAAAGCCCTACTCCTTCAGTTCAGAAAGAGCACATTATGTTTCCATGCTGCCTTGAAAGTCTTTTTTTATTTTATTGTTTAAAGTATTACATATGTCTCCTTTTTTCCTTGATTGACCCCTCTCTGGCCACTCCCACCCCCCAGGACAAGCTCCCACAGCCCCAGTGTCCATGTCCATTGGTTATGCTAATATGCATGCATACAAGTCCTTTGGTTGATCGCTTTCCCTCCTCCACCCTCCCCTTCCTTCCCTCTGAGGTTGGACAGTATGTTCTGTGTTTCTTTGTCTTTAGATATACTTTTGTTCATCAGTTTATATTGTTCATTATATCCCACATATGCGTGAGATCATGTGATATTTATCTTTCTCTGACTGGCTTATTTCACTTAGCATAATGCTCTCCAGTTCCATCCATGCTGTTGCAAATGGTAAAAGTTCCTTCTTTTTTATAGCAGCATAGCATTCCACAGTTTTCTAATCCACTCATCTGCTGATGGGCACTTAGGCTGTTTCCAAATCTTAGCTATTGTAAATTGTGCTGCTATGAACATAGGGGTTCATATATCCTTTCTGATTTCTTGGGATATATTCCTAGAAGTGGGATTACTGGGTCAAATAGGAGTTCCATTCTTAACTTTTAGAAGTCTTTTGTAGGGACAAGTTGGTGCTTCATTGAAAAACTGTATTATCTAGACCAGTGATGGCGAACCTTTTGAGCTCGGTGTGTCAGCATTTTGAAAAACCCTAACTTAACTCTGGTGCCATGTCACATACAGAAATTTTTTGCTATTTGCAACCATAGTAAAACAAAGATTCATATTTTTGATATTTATTTTATATATTTAAATGCCATTTAACAAAGAAAAATCAACCAAAAAAATGAGTTCGCGTGTCATAGGTTCGCCATCACTGGCCTAGGAGATCTCCCTCCTGTGTGAGGCACAAGTCAGCTTCACAGTAAATTGGGGTGAGTGGCCTCCCACTCCAAAGCCATACAATTTATTCAGAGAGACCCCTGAGCCTGCCTAAACCTCTACACTCCATCCAGGCAGCTGACTCCTCAGCAGGCGGAAGCTTTACAGGGTGGGTTGACAGGGAGTCCAGAAGATGGGGCTAGTGCATTCCCTCCGGTTGATGCTGTAAAGAGGGAAGTGATCTACACAAGAAAGATGGTGTCTGCAGTGTGAGAGAGGGACTTAACACAGGGATCCTGGAAGTTGTCCCTTCAGCTCTCTCCTCAGAGGCACAAACCCTAGTCTTTCCTCATGCAACTCTAGTCCACTCTGTCCTCTCTCTGCCAGCACCCAGGATAAGTGGCTGCCAGTGAGATTTTGTGCATTGACCCTTTAAGAAGGTGTCTATGTCTCTAGCAGACTCCCGCCTCCCCATGGTGGACAGAATCCCTGCTGATTTTCACAGCCAAATGTTATGTGGGCACCTGTCCCTGGCTCTGTTGTACTGGACCTGGGTGCCACTTTGGTTTTGAGACCCCATGCTTCTCAGAGGGAAACTTTGCAGCTGAGAAACCCCGCCAGAATGTCAGCCACATTTTGTGGGAGGAAGGCCAGCACTCTTTGCGTCCCTGCCCTTCCTACCAGTCTCAATGGAGCTTCTTCTGTAATTCCTTGGTTATAAGACTTCTCTTTCAGCTGGTCTTCAGTTGGTTATTCAGGTTGATTGCTCTTTATTGTAGTTGTAATACCAGTTTGGTCCCAAGAGGAATAAGTGTAGCTCCCACCTACTCTGCTGCCATCTTGGATCTCCCAATATTGTTAAATAGCCCCAAGACACAGTGTTCTACATAAAAGCATAAAGGCAGCAATTACGACATTCCGACACCTTTCCTTCTCTATTACCTTCAGATAATCAGCTTTGCAGAATCAGTATCATGATTCTTGATCCTTCCCTGACAGCTAGAAATAAATGTTCTTTTACGGTGCTCTGCCCATCCCTCCTAAAAATCAGCAGGTAAATATCACACCTGCTTTTGGTTTTTGCAGCCCAAAATAATTGACCGAAGAGACAAAGTTTTAAAAAGTGAAAACTGTACACTTCTATGAGAACATTAATGCAAATGTTCTTTCTGCTTGACTGGCTGGAATGGAGCCTAATGTAAAAAGAGCATAACTCTATTACTCGATGATGGTTGCTGGGTATAATGCACTCTCTCTTGAAATAGGTTTAAGAAGCTAATAGAATTAGTTTATTATAATTAGGGTTGATGGGATCAGCAGATGAGTTTTGCACAATAAACTATCTCATTGAGTTACGCTCTGCAGGCTGCTTCTCTGGTCCTGAATTGTGTCCACCTGTGCCTTGGGTTGAGCACCCCAGTCTAGAGCATGGCAGCGCTTCTAAAAGCCATTTACTATGTGCAATTTCCTGAAAGATTATAAGTTACATAGTTCCATTTGACTAGGGGATGGAGCCCCTATCCCTGATTATTTTTAATCAACCAGTAAGCATTATGTGTTAAAAGGGTTGGCAGAGATAGAGACGTATATGCATAATAGCATCTGGCCTCATAGAGTCAAGTTGAAAAAGAAAACTAATCAATCTATAGCAATGAGAAAACCATTGATTAATCCCCTCAGATACTGATTTTCAGTACAATAGCAATGCATAGAATAATGGTAATGAGGAACTGCCTCAGGAAAAAGTAAAATCTGAGCTAGACATTTCATGCTGTGTAAGTTGAATATTCTAGGTGAAATACAGAGTGAGCAAAGGTAGGAAGGTGCAAATAGCATGGCACATATAGAATTTAGGGGGAAGTGGTATGACATGCCGAGTGCAATTTATAAAGTAGTAGGAAGTCAGTTTGAGTTGGGGAAGGTAGAAATGAGGATTCAGGTGATCAGGAAAGATGGGCAGAGGAATCTGGATTTGGTGCAAACCCACACACGATCACTGAGGGATTGGGAATGGGTAATAACATAATGAAAGTGGAGATTTAAAGAAGATGGGTTGAAAGGTAAAGTCCATACAGGTAGAAAAGAAGGTGAGCAGTGACTAGAGTCTCAACTGGGGATAGCATCACTGCAATAAAAACAACAGAAAATCTCATACATATCTCAAGGAACTAACAATAAAACTTTAATTCAATAAGATAAACATTTATTGAATGTATTGATGTACAAAGCATTATGAAAAGCATTGTGGAAAACCTTAACATAGCAAGGCTTGTTTCATTAGTTTAAAATCTAAAATGGAGGTTACAGGTATATTTCAGTGAGTAGGGTACTGAGCCAGATAGGTCCATCCGTGCTTCTTGGAAAAGTTCTAAAGGTATTCAGAAGGGATAGATATTTATGTAATATAGGTGATTAGACAAGGTTTCATAAAGGCTCACTAAACTATGAAAAATGAAGATCCAGAAAAGCTAGAAACATTATGGACATGGCATACTTGAGAAATGGAGGCATAATAGGAATTTAGGTTATAAGACTGGTTCAGGCAGGAGGATGGGGAATGCAGATAAGACAAGAACAATGTGGGAGGTACAAAATTGTGGAAGGTCTAATCTTAGGAGAAATTTTAGATTTTATCAGGAAGGCAATGGGGAGTCATAAAAGGTTTTTGAGCAGAGAAATTTTTTGATAAAGTTTATGAATGGTAATAATGACCTTGACTGTGCATCTGAGATGGATTGTGGGAAGGACTTGGAGGAGAGTTTAGTGATGAGGAGGTCAGCTTTAAGTAAAGTTAACTGGGAACTATAAAAATAGTCACAATAAAACAAACAATATAAGAATTCTTGCAAAGATAGAACCTTAAAAACCAGAGTATTAATTAGACATAAAATTGAGTGGCAAGAATGAGAGAATGAGGCATTTAACTAAGATTCCTTGTTTGTGTGAGTGGGTGGTAACATTTGAACTGAAATAGTGAATATGGAACTAAAGCAGGTTTGAGAAGTATGATATGAATTTTACTTTGAGGATACTGAGTTTGAGGTGCTCATAGGTCATTGTTATGGAACATCCAAAAGGATCATAAAATATTTGCTTGGAACCTAGAGGAACAGTCAAGCCTATAGCTCTAAATGAGTTTTGCCCACAGAGGGGTGTGAAGACTGAGTCTCTGGCATTTAATGTGATTATTTCAGAATGAGAACATACCAAATATGGGCTAAGGATCAGACTTTACCCTAGGGCAGTGATGGCGAACCTATGACACCTCTGACATGCGAACTCATTTTTTTGGTTGATTTTTCTTTGTTAAATGGCATTTAAATATATAAAATAAATATCAAAATATAAGTCTTTGTTTTACGATGGTTGCGAATATCAAAAAATTTCTATATGTGACACAGCACCAGAGTTAAGTTAGGGTTTTTCAAAATGCTGACATGTCGAGCTCAAAAGGCTCGCCATCACTGCCCTAGGGAATAAAAATATTTATCAGGCAAAAATGAGGAGAAACCACTGAAGGGGTGGTATTATTAAAGGCAGGTGTTGAGAGGCAATGTAGACGAAGAGTTGGTCATATATGCTGCTTAGTTATGATTATGACTAAGAAATATCATCGGATTTAGCATTCAGGAAACCCATGGTAACTTTATTGGAGTGTCATTTTAAGAAAACTTGTGAAAGTAAAAGTCAAATTGTACCAAGTGACATAAAAAAGGGAAGCAAAGCCGAAACTGGTTTGGCTCAGTGGCTAGAGCTTCGGCCTGCAGACTGAGAGGTCCCGGGTTCGATTCTGGTCAAGGGCATGTACCTGGGTTGCGGGAACATCCCCGGTGGGGGATGTGCAGGAGGCAGCTGATCGATGTTTCTCTCTCATCGATGTTTCTAACTCTCTCTATCTCTCTCCCTTCCTCTCTTGAAAAATCAATAAAATATATTTTAAAAAAAAAGGGAAGCAAAGCCATTAAGGGTACAATTATTCTTCAAAAGTGTTTAGCATTGAAAAGGAGAAAGGAACCATGCTAACTTGCAGGTGCAACAGAAATGGAAGAAAGAACTCAGAGCAATTTTATATGAACAGAAGAAATCATTGGGAAAAAAAGAGATTGAAGATAAAAAAATATGGGGATAATTGATGGAAAATAGGTAAAAATACTATCAAATCAAATTGACAGGTTAGTCTTAGGGCAGAAAGAACACTTATTTTCCCTCTCTGATATTGTTAGACTAAACTCATTTAATTTTTAAACAAGATATTGGACCCTTAGATAAAGCTATGTAAATTGTGTATAGAGATCCAGCTGTTAGGGGCTCAGCTGCATGCTGTCTGTGACCCACAGTTTGAGCCCAATTAATTCAGCTTTATATTTTCTGAATTGACCCCATTGCCTCAGGCTTGGCTCCTCTTCCACAAATAACAGTGTATTGGACAGTCTGTTAGACTGTATGGTTGGCTTTTAATTTTATTTTAATACCTGGGAACCAGCTCTGAGATTGCCTTGAACCCATAGTCTTCAGACCAGCTAATTTCCCCAGAAAAATATCTCCATGAACCTTTCCTAGGCCCAGTTTGTCTTGGAGAAAATAGCAGAGCCTTGGAGTCAATACTGGAATGAACTATTTCTAACTTTGAAATATTGGATTTCTTTTGGGAAATCGATCAGATTCAAAGAGGAAGAGTCAGTCTTCAGATCTATTGAAATTGATGTGATCATTAAACATCCAAGCACAGATGTTCTTTAGGTAGTTGGAACTATGGCATTAGTACCCAGATAAGAAGCCTCCAATTTCTTCTCTATTATAAAAATTAACCGTATTACCCACAAATTAATTCACAAATATATATACATACATACCTATATGACTTGAGGTGAACTTCTCTCTTTCTCTCTAACTCCCCCCACACTATTTCTCCTTCCCTCCTTCATACACACACACACACACACACACACACACACACACACACACACACACACACTGAGTGGCCAGATTATTATGACCACCTGACGTTTGTAGGCAAATTAGCTATAATTTCGCACTGAAGTTGCTAGAGGGCCAGACCATTATAAATAGGGAAGCAGGTTATTTACCACGACAGTAGAAGTGATTTTTTTTTTCTGAAGATATGGGTAAACAACACGATTTCACAGCCTTTGAACATATATATATATGAACACACACACATATATATATATGTGTGTGTGTGTTAAGGAAGATGTGGTGAATAAAACCAAGGATAATATGTACACACTACATACTTATGTGTGTATGCATATATGTATGTACATAAATATATAATACACAAATGTATATTCATATATATAAAAGTATGCTGATATATATATTATCTTCAAATCCATCTACATCTTTCTCAATATCTTATTTTTATGTGTATGTTGCCCTTTCGTGTATAACCAAATTAGTCTAAGCTTCCAAAGGGTAAGCATCATGTGTCTGCATAATTCTCTCCAAGCAAATTCTCTCCAGCAATCAGTTAATTATTTCTGATGATGATGATGACTTGATTCCAAAACAGTTTAATGCAGGTTCAGTTTTACTGTATGTGGTTTCAAGAAATAAGTTCTCAAATAGGTCACAGCTTCCTGCTAAAGAGCTATGGCTGAGGGTCTGTAGTAGGCAGGTTGAGCAGAGCCTCTTAAAAGGTTGTGGGAGGCTCTTAGCTTACCTTGTAGGACCCAACTTTCTATCTCTGGGGAAAGTCATTTTAAAATAGCCAAAGCCATAAAACATCCTTGAGCTTTCTTTATTGCCCGTGTTTCCATTTATTGCCGTAAGTGTAAGTCATTAGGAAGATTCACTCCAGCAGAGGACCATGGAGAATTGACTTAAATGGAGCAAAATCATAGGGTGAACTGAAGGCTTTCTATTTGTATGAGTGTTGAATCCGTACATTTGAGAGGTCTGTGGAAATGAGCAAGTTTGATACACTCTTTGAAGGGGGCATCCAGGAAACCCTTCTGCTGTGGGAACTGGAGATTTGGGCCCTTGTTTCCCTTTTAAGGAGTTAGACTGAAGTCAGCCAAGTGTAATAATAAAGACAAAATATGATATCTGGTAATGTTTGATTCACCAATGCAACTAAAGCTCTTCCTGTAATACTGACTGGTCTGAGCCACTGAGTCTCAAAACAAACCTTGTATCCCCTCCTCCTCCCCCCGCACCCCCCCCCCCAGGCAAATATCCTCTGCACACCAAGGACTTCCTGCAGCAGTGGTAAGAGCTTGGCTTCTGCAATCAAATCGTATTTATATTGTGTTCAACACCACCACTCCAGCCCCCATGAGCTCTGTAACCTTGGGAAGGTTGTTTGGCTTCTTAGTCTTTATTTCTTCCTCCATAAAATCATGTGTGGGATTTCTTCTGTTTTACCCTCTACATCCACCTAACACCCTTCTCCAATCTTTTGCCAACACCTGGAGACAAACCACTGCAGATAGAATGGAAATTTAATTTATTGTCCAAAATGGGACACATGAGAGTAAAAAAGGAGGGGACTGTTTATCTTAGATGTAAACTAATATGGTTTCATGCAAACCCAGAGCTATGGTCATCATTAAATGGGCTATGTCAGTGAGCACATTTGCTCTCCAGCATTGCCTTTTAATTGGCCTGCCAAGACGCTAGAAGAAGAAAAGAGAATGATGCTAGGATATTGGCGTACCTGATTTTCTCTTTGTGGTGTTGCCAAGGGCTGGCTCTGTCCATTAACCAAAGGTCACAGGAGTTATCAGGTGGGTTTCTCCAAGCAGCTTTCCCCAGGTTCCAGTACCTGCTTCCTTCCCTTGCCCTTTGAGACCAACAGTTAAGGAAATTAAAATAAGTTAAATGACTTATCTAAGATTATGGCTCTAAATAACAGACTAGAGCAGCCATGGGCAAACTACGGCCCGAGGGCCGGATCCGGCCGTTTGAAACGAATAAAACTAAAAAAAAAAAAAAAAGACCGTACTCTTTTATGTAATGATGTTTACTTTGAATTTATATTAGTTCACACAAAAACTCCATCCATGCTTTTGTTCCGGCCCTCCGGTCCAGTTTAAGAACCCATTGTGGCCCTCGAGTCAAAAAGTTTGCCCACCCTTGGTCTAGAGACTTGAGCCCAGGCCTCTTGAATCCCAACCTGTGTTCTTCCTTCTGCACTACATTATGATAATGTTTGAATCAAGAAAGTCTCATTGGATAGTTCTTTAACCTTCTCAGATATAATTGTGATATACCATCATTAGGCACTGAGCATATGGATTTGCTGTTCAGTTTTAACATTAAACATAATTAACTTGTTGGGACAGAAGGAAGGTGAGCTGTCAGCAAAGGGAAAAGAAACTGCTGCAGTTGTAAACTCCACATGGCTCCTGCTCTCACCAGCCTTTTCTCATAAATGTAAAGTTCTGGTTACATTTATGCTGTGACTCTGAGTGATCAACTTACATATTGTCAAAATGCCTGTCCAATGCTCCCAGAAATCCCCCAAGAGTGCCTCCCAATCCATCCGTTAGCCGGAGTCACTAAAAACCTCTGGCCAGTTTCTCCTCCCCTGCCCTTGCTCCCTTCTTAGACATCACTCTTTAAAACAGCTTAAAGAAGCCTTATCATGGCTCCTGCTGATGGTGCCACAAAGTCTGTGCCAAAGCCATTGTGTCCAACCGTTCCAGTTTTTCAGTCTTTGCAGGACAGAAGAGGCTCCATCTTTTTCTGAACCACACCCGGACAGCTGGACCTGGAAGAAGTAATCTTTGTGCATCTATTTCCCAAACTTGCAAAAATTCTTCCATCAATTTCTGGTTCCCATCCCGTGAGCCACAAGGACACAGACTGTCCAAGAGACTGGATAAGAAGTGGACTCCATTCTTTGCCTTTTTTCCTTTTGTTCATTCAGCCTCCCTTACTCCCAATAGCCCTCACTCCTTTACAAAGTACAATGTGGAAATCTCCATGCCTAACAACCAGTGGATTCAGACTCTGGGTAGGTGGACCACGCTAGCAGCTCCTTGTATAGCAGCAGTACCTTAGTTCACAGATTTCAAATGCCCTGCTACAGTGGATGGTATTTCAAGTTAACTGTTTCAGAGTAGGCAACAAACATCAAGCAGGTCTTGTTAGCAGGAAAATATTCCATTTACTAAAGCGGATGGTCTTGCTTCTTTGAGGATCAACTTTACCATCTTTCCCTCCAAACCAAGTTGCATTTATGCTAAGGGCACGAAGTAGAAATTAGAAACTCTGAATTCCCACCACACTACTGCTATTTATTGATTTGTTTAGCTTTGGGCACATTACTTAACCTTGCTATGTCTTAGGTTCCTCATCTGGAAACAAAAAAGAATTAGAAATACTCTCCTAATGGTGGAGTTATGTGGATTAGCTAACTAATTATTGAAAAGTTCCATATGAATGCTAAGTAGTCTTACTATTCTTGCAGCGGGAGACTACTGATGTGGGCTCAGTGGTGCTGTACATGCCCTTTCGTTACTCAGCCCTCTGTGAGTGCCCCTATCCGTTGCCAACCTCACTGGGGCCACAGCCTGGCTCTCAGACCACCAGGACTATGCTCCACTGCTACACGAGGCCTCAGGAACAATGTTGTGAAACTCGGGCCTCCTGCCAGCCCTTCCCAACATCCATTGTCAGAAAGCATCTGACAAGGATCACCACTAGACAACAGCCCACTGAAACACCATTGTGTTTGTATCCATTCCTAGATACTCCCATTTTTTGAAATAATGTCATAGAAGTAGTCTGGTTTGCTATCTGCTTCCAAATGTATAATCGGTAATTGGTGTGTATACAATACACACACACACACACACACACACACACACACGCACGCACGCACGCACACACACAGCAAGAGACACATACACAGACTTCCCATACCTGGAAATACTTAGTATATGTCCAAGCTGGCACCTTATAACTCACAGAGACAGTTATAGGTACTTACTAGGGAAGCCATAGAGTAGTTAACCCAAAAGATCCCAAACTCCTAATCTAATATTTAGATTGGGAATGTATTACATATTATTTTAGTAGGTTTATGTTTTGTTAAAGTTTTCTTGCTTCCCGTGAGCACATATAAACTGTCAGGTGGCCAGCCTTCTCAATCTATTTGCTTTGTTTCAAACACTTTCCTCACTGCTTTCTCCTCCTCTCCATCTTACTCTTTTTTTAGAGAGAGAGCTCAGTATCTTCTCTAGAATTCCATCCCTGACTCTCACAGACTTCAGTATTTCCCACCTCAATGTGGCTTTAACACTGGAGTACCATTCATTTGGTCCTTAATATTTCCACCTATATTGCTATTTGCCTTTTGAAAATGTATCCCAGATGTTAACAAGGGTCTCTTGGCAGTTTTAGAGCTAAACTGAATCAATTTTAAACTCCATTTCAAACCTAATGGAAATTCCAAGCTATCCTTAGATTCCTCAAAGTCCTTGAGGGGTTACATTTCAAAAGGTCACTTCTGACTATGGGTTATACCACTTTTGTAATATTTCAGGTTATAGATCATTTTATTGCTCCAGAGTACTGTCTTTGTTCTGTTTGGGGTGCACCTAAATATAAAATTCAGCCTCTTCTCAGTTTCCACAGAGCCACTGTTGCTCAATGAAAGCATTCATAATGTAGTAGCCATTACTGATGAATTGAGGATAATGGAGGAGGGACCCACTTCAGAAGAGACATCAACAGCTACAAATTGATCCCTGTTCCTTAGTCATCTGACCTTTAGGGACTTTTAATTGACCAGCTCATGCCCCCAACCTCACACCCTGTATCAGGACCACTCTTCCAACCCCCACCCCATCACTCTTTTCTTCCATTCCTTTTTCTTTCTTTCTTTCTTTTTTTTTTTTTACAACAGAACACACTTTTTATCATTTTTCTCATGCATCATTTTTATTGTTTGACTCCTGGACATTTTTATCCTCAGGATCTTCTATCATGAATTTTCAAGATATTTCCCCAAATATATAGCTTTTTCTCAAGGGAAATTTTATGGCAGCTGTTAAGATGCCACAGTTCCATACTGCTACATGCCCTCCCTAAGTACATTATTAGCCCTTTTAGGCCAGACCTTCACATATTTTTTTTCCATATTCCTAGGGCTCAGTACAAACTAGGGTCTGTTAGAACTGGCTGATATGATGGTGATCTCCATAGTATGTAAATCTCTGTGCCTGGTATGGTGGGGAATATAGAGGGGAATCTGATGTACATTCTGCCTTCAAGAAGCTTATCTATAATAATAAAAGCATAATATGATAATTAGACCGGACGCCCTTCTGGATGACCTTCCGAACAAAGCCGGGGCTACGAGAAAAGTCCGGGTCCCAGGTGCCAGAGGGAAGCTGGTGCTGGCAGCTGGAGGAAGGAAGGACTACTCTTGAGTGAATTTTGTGCATTGGGCCTCTAGTGGTCTAATAAAAAAACCTGAGAATGTAGGTGATGATGATATTGGTGGCCACTAACAAGAGACTCAAGGAAATGGGAAAGAAACTCTGCCATTGAGTTGGAATAAACTGAAGGTTGCCTTGAATAGATAACCTATTACATGAATGTTGCACATTGATAATTAGGACTTAATTATACTTGGGAAGCAGACGTATTGAACTATCTTCACAGTGTAGGGTTTCTCATCATGAAAATCTGTTGGCCAAATATTAGTTAAGCAATTGATATTCTTCTATAAAGTGTACCATTTGCCATGATTTTTAATTTTTTATATTTTATATCAATATTTTAAAAATTACTTTATATAGACATAAAATTAAAAGATTACAGACTCCTACTGAGTATCACTCCATGTAAGAAATAAAATATTGCCCTATTCGGTTTGGCTCAGTAGATAGAGAGTGGACTTCAAAGAGCAAGTACCATCAATATGTCTAGTAAATAGAGTATCAGCCTGGGTTCAATTCTGATCGAGGGCATGTACCTTGATTGCAGGCTCCTCCCCGGCCTGGGCCCTGGTCAAGGCTTGTGCAGGAGACAACCAATTGATGCGTGTTTTTCTAATATCGATGTTTCTCACTGTTTTTCCCTCTTTCTTCCATTCTCCCTAAACATCAATGAAAAAATGTCCTCAGGTAAGAATTAACAAAAATAAATAAACAAACAAACAAATAAAATATTAACGATACACTTGAAGCCCTCAGTGTCTCTCCCTTATCATATTGTTCTTCCTTCCTATCAGAGAGAACTAATCTGTGACATTTTTCTATTTGTGTTTTCCCAGATCACACTATAATAAAAACTTGCACCATAGGCCTTTCTGGAGACAGACTTGTGGTTACAAATTCTCAGAGCCTTTATTTAACCCTCCATTCCTCAGGCCAGGGTGGATTCCTAGTTGTCTGTATCTGCCAGTGGGCAGATTTTTTATTAGTCCACACTTTTGTTGAGGGTGGGACCTTTCATGGTTCTGGTTTTACAATGGTTTAATCATTCCAACTCCCCACCATGTGTGGGTTGGAAGCCTGCCATGTCTGCTGGGACTAATGGAGGCTTAAAGCATAGACCCCATAGTTACCCTCTCCATCCTCAGCTCCCTTTCTCCCCCCACATAGAAGTGGGAGCTTCATCTTTCATTTACATTTCTGATTTCAGCTCCCTCTTCATTATTGGCCTCTGCAAATTTCCTTTCCTTTCTTATGAGCTTAGCTCTAAATTGATTTTTATTCAGGACTTTTAAGTCTTCCATATTGTCAAAAATGTAACTGTTCCTGTAGATTTTTTTCAGTTCAGTAGTCCACTTTATAACTCCTGATTGGAACAAGTTTATTATCATTCACCAAGTTGCCACCACTAGCCTTCTATACACTTCTCAACTACATCAGGCACATTCCCACCTTGCTCCCACCTCTATCCAGAAGTCTAGTTCCTAGAAACAGGCTTCTTATATTTTAGCTCTCAGTTCAAATGTTCGCTCAACACAGAGGCCCTTGTTGACCACTCTTTCCAAATTGGTCTATCAGTGAAGTGTCCTTATCATCTTATTTTGTTATCTTTACAATGCATTTCCTTGTTTGAAATTATCTTTTCATTTTTTTCCTATACATTCATTGAATGTCATTTCCATTTTCCATCATGTAAGATCCTGGAGAAGTCACCTTGACTGTTTGATTCATTGTGGTATCATAGTGCATAGGCATTCCTGTCTCATCCACAGCCCCACACTTGAACTAACCACAGTAATTCTCCACCTTGACTGCACATTAGAATTAACCGGGTTTTTAAAACCCTCATGCCCAGACTGAACTTCAGACCAACTAAATCAGAATTGGGCAGGCCTTGAACATCAATGTTTTTATAGTTCCCCAGGTGATTTCCAAGAGCAGCTGAAGTCAATAGTCACTGTTCTACCACATTCCCACCAAATGCGTAATGACCCTGAGCTTGAATGTTCTTGCACTTTAAGCTCAAAGAGGAAAAGCATTGTCACTACTTTTCTGTGTTATTATATTCCCAGCATTTAGCTCAAAGCCAGAGAACTGGTGGGCACTAAACAATTATTGATTGAATGAGTGCAAATCTTAAGTGGATTCCAAAAGTAGAACACGGAACTTGAAGGGCACTGATCAATAAAAAGTTTCCTTTTCACTAAAGGGGTATGTTTTCCTTACTTTTGGTTTCCATATAAGAGTAGTTTCCCTACATACACTCCTGGAATCTCACTGCCCCATTGACTGTACTCTTTTTCTGAGAAGGCAGATGGCTTCTCTGACTGTTATGCGTGGGATGAATATAGGCATGATTGGCTCAGTTCTGACTTTCTTCCTCTTAGGAGTGAGAGCTGAGAACACATGGGAATACACATCCCTCCCTCCTCTGGAGCATCACCCCTGTGGGGACGCTCCCTGTCCAGTGCTGTCTGGGACCTGGGACGGGAAGTCTGCCTTATTCTGATGCTGGCTTTCACACTCAGAGCCTCCTTTGTTGTTCTTCCCCCAAAGCTTAGAACTCCAGTGGGAAAGGAGGGTGCTATGTATTAGGGACCCCCTACAGTAAGTCCTTACTTAACATGCAGCTGTAAGCAAGATTATGTACAGTTTTACCATAGGCTAATTACTATAAACAACAGTAAACAACAGTTAAGTTCTTATGGCATCTCAACTTTTTAACAAAAGGTTGTTTAACGAAATGACTTTACTTAAGGATCTGCTATACTAATTCTGCCATATAAGACACTATAGTCTCCAGTGTCCAGGATACATTGTGAGCATAAAAGAAAAATCCCACTTCTTCCTGATAACCTCTCAAATATTTAACAGTGACTGCAATCTCCTTCCCCAATATTTTTTCTTTCTAAAGGTATAGTATTCCAGATTCTTCAATAACATGTTTTTGGGTGACTCTCACAATCTAATCTCATAAGACACTTGGCTTTATCTCTTCTTCTGGAACTGTGCTGACCAGCAGTGAGTCCCACTGAAATGAGAAAGAGACATTTATTTATTCTTGAATAAATCTGCCTTTAAAAATTAGGCCAAAAAAGCTAAGTATGTACACCACTAGTTTTTGTGGCTGTATGTTTATATGTTCATCCATTTTCCTAAGTAAAGTGGAAAGGATCAAGCTATTGTCTCATATAAAGCTCATGACTCAAAAGTGGTTTTTTCATTTTATATTGTTGGCATTTATGAATCATTCAATCAAACTTGAACAAAAGTATCAGAAATTTTATCAGACCAACATTCACTAGAAATGGTTTGGAATAAAAAATATAAAAATATACTTGCAGGCTCTCAATATGTTTTTAAAGTCGATACATGATAGACAGACAGACTTAACTATATTATTTCCTTGCATACATATCTTTCTATAAGAATTAAATTTAGAAGATTAGAAATATAAGCAGATTCAGCTATATGTGATTAGTGAATAGAAGCAGAAGAATAAAGTAACTCAATAATTATGTGCTTCAAAAGAAAGAAAAACACACACACACTAAAACAGGGGCAAATGATTATACCTTGCAGCAAAAGATCACTTAAGCAGGGTGAGTCTATTTACTTCTTGAGCACTTATCAACTGTGAGCCCACAGTTTTGACAGCAGTGCCTGATTAGAATGAGAAAGATTAGTGGAGACAAAGATAAGGAGCTGGTGCTATACTGCTATTTCATGAGTCATAGGGAGGGACTCAAGCAGGAAATATAGTGAAATGCTCATTAAATGTTGATGCTAACTATATCTTCCTATTCATGAGTGTCCCTCTCAATTCCTAAAGATTTGGCAAACAAAATTATCTTGCTGAAATATACAGCAATTTCCCAACATTGGAATTCAACATAGCCCAGCAGAATGACGAATTGTAGGCCCATAGAGAAGTACTGCTGAGTCCAGCCATGAAATTCCACACAGGAAAGGAATTCACATCTGTTCTTAAATGACAATAAGCCAGAAAGATAGAAGATTGATTCAGGAGCCTCTGCAAATGTTATAGCTGTTAAAGTACATGCAGACTTAAAGGCATTCCCTTCGATTAATGTAAGCACCAGGCTAGTAATCTATTCAGCAGAAAAACAAGCTAACAGCAGTTTATGCTATGTGAATTGTGCAATCTAAACATAAAATGAAAGGGTTGAGAATGTGGTAGTGGCTCACTTGGAAAGATTCTGAATCTGACCCTGGCCGAGTAGCTCAATTGGTTAGAGCATTGTTGTGGGTTCGATCCCTGGCTCAATTGGTTAGAGCATTGTTGTGGGTTCGATCACATAGAATAAGCAATCAATGAAGGCATAGATAAGTGGAACAACAAATCTCTCTCTCTCTCTCTCTCTCTCTCTCTCTCTCTCTCTCTCTCTCTCTCTCTCTCTCTCTCTTTCTCTGAAAGATTTCGAATCTGCTTCCGTGAACATCTTTGAGTGCTGTCTACCAGGACTCCGGCAAGGTGTTTCATGTCTCTTACCTTACTTTTGACTCACAACTGTGAGTAATTCTGAAAATACCTGCAAGTAAAATGGTTCTTCCTAATGATATAGTCAGGAGAGAGAACAAACATGTCCTAATAAACATTAACAACTGCAAATATATCTTCTCTACCACTTAGTGTGAAATTAAGTGCCTGGAATTAAAATCAGTGAAAGGAAGTCATCTACACAATAAAATAGTGAGTAGTTACTAATTAAAATAAAAACAAAGACTCCTGTCACATAACCATGATACAGTGTCAAAATATATCACAACAGTGTGTAAATATGATCTTATTTTTCTAAGTACATGTTTTGTTTGCCTGTACAATTTCTTTACATAAAAATAATTAGTCAGGATATACATAAAATTGTCTGTAGTGATTATATCTGAGTGATGGATAATTTTAATGTTCTTATATTTTTCTGAAATGTTTGATTTCTTTTAAGATTTAAGACATGTTTATATTTTTTAACACACAAAAAAATGTGCTGAGGCGGATCATGAAAAAATTATAAAGTCAGAGGAAGTGGCTAAACCAGGATTTAAATCCAGGAATGTTGCTTTGAAGTCCCTGTACATTCTAGTATAATACAGGTGCCTTAAAAAATCACAAATACAAAAGGAAGGAAAAAACAAGAGTAACATAAAAGGCTGGGGGGAGATGGGATAGAAATAAGGAAAGAAGTCTAGTAGCAGAAACCAAAACTTAATCCGTCATTCATTTGCATCTCCCTTTTTGTTGTTGTTGCTAGCCTAAAGAAAAGTAATGCTTAGGCTAATCAGTATAACAGGTTCATTTGACAGCTATTTCTCATGTACTGTCTAAATTATTACAAAAGTGTGCCTCTTTGTATAATACAGGTGGGATGACATAAACACGTGTGTGTGTGTTAAAGTTATTCTTCTTTAGACTGAATAAACGTGCAGGTCAACAGAGCAAAATGCATACGTATGTATAGGTTTTGAAGATAGTCACAGCTTGGAAAATGTGTTAAAATGTATTACATATTTCTAGTCTGGCTTTTAAAAATGGAGTTAAATGTATTGTTTACATACAGTTGTATGAAAATGATAACAAGTCACTCCCCTTTCCTCCCTACATAGTTATATGAGGATGAAAACCTATGTTCTATAAGTTCTATAATGTCTTTAAGTTTCCAAACTTCCTCAGGTGTTCCTATACTGTACGTACTAAGTTGTTTTAACTCAGAGCCTATGGAAGTGTTCAGTGGAGCTCTACTTCCCTGTCTGAAAAAAAGTACTTGGCCTTGACAATTTCAAAAGGTTGTCAATTAAAAAGAAGCCAACTAAATTTTTTTTTATGAGACAGGAAATTCTTAAATTTATTATAACCAAAAATGTATCATCCTTCTAGTACAGGGTATTATAGATTATAGTAGATTTCTATGCAGAGAGTAGCTTGTGGAGTATCAATAACTATCCAGTGAATAAAAACACAGAAAGCTATTTTTTTAAATTTAACCTGCGTGTAGTAAGTATGGTAAATGTGGAGTCTAAAGATAACTTTGTTTTCCAAGTTCTTACCTATTATCATTTCAGATATGAGTGGTACTAAATTTTTTTACCAGATAAATAGTATGCAAACAGTTTAACATCTCCAAGACAGGGTGTTCAAAGTGGGATGTATGAGATATGTAGGAAGACTATATTAGAAAACAGGTATTTTTTATATCTTCATTATTCAATTCTCAGTCTTATAATATTTTCTAAAGCTTATGATGTATTTGTGTACATTTATTAAATACATATTACATGTTTAAAAATAAATAAATGTCAATATATTTGGGTAGTGTGTTCAAAAGCATTCAAGTTGGTAAACCATTGCTCTTAGAAAATAAGATGAGGCGAGAAGAGGAAAGAAATCGTTCAGCCACTCTGGTCTAATAGGCTTTAAGTAGGTAGAAAAATTACTTGGGAAATAAAACAAACAAATCACTTGAAAGGAAAGCTACATCAATGCAGGACAGAGATTTTCCCCAAAATAACTGAATGAAGGAAATGGTAAATTGCAATGCTAATAAAATTTTTTAAATTCAGGCAGGGGAGTCGTTAAGCTAACTGATTGGCCTATTTTTCTCTTTGGAGCAGTTCAAAAATCTCTTACCTAATGGAAATGGAATTGTGAGAAAAAGGTTACAGCATTTTTAGAAAGTAAGGTATAATATATTTGGTCAATTATTTTGCCTTGCCGCATTGACTGAGAAGTCAGTACAGACATTACCACGAAGTTTAAAACTCCAGACAGGACGTTGTAGATATTAATACCACCTCACAAATTGTGGCTGAGTTTGGGTCCCTCCCTCCCACCTGCCTTTAAAAGGGTAACTACTTCTCTAAAAGGCAAAGTTCATATTGTTGAGGAAAGTAGAGGGAGCAGAGGAGGAGGAGCAGCCTCCTGCAAGAACAACCAGAGGTAGTAGTGTCATCCTGATCACAGTAAGGGCTCTCTGTTGAGAAAGGAAGAGGACCAGGGACACCATGAAGAAGGCCTTGGGCATCCGGGGAGCTAAGGATGGGCTTTCACCCTCGGTCACAGCACCCAGAAAGTAGCAAAATTAAAAGAAGCAGAAAGTTTGCTGGCGAAGTATGAAGACTTCCAGATGGAGAATGCTGAGGCAGGCCAGCAAGCTCTAGGCTCTGGCAAGACAGAAGGGCCAATCAATTTATTGGAAATGCAGGTGCAAGGTATTAATGTCAGAAATCCAAGCAAACGGCTTTTGGAAATTCTCCAATATGACAGGAATGCCCCAGACCCATGGGCCTCAGTGAAGCTGAAAAGTCAAATTCTATACTCACACACTGACAAGTATTTTCTCTTTAAGTCAATGTCTTAGGCTTTAACAGCTGAAACCAAGTCATTTTAAAAATACAATAAAAGTTGGAGCTATAAAGACTGTGGAAACTTACTTAACAGCATGAGCTAAAGATAACCAGGAATTTGCCACAGGGAACTATTTAATGCTTTTGATGGAGCTGCTGCATATAGAGCCTAAGGTAATTGATGTACAGAAAGAACAAGCTAATAAATACTAGTTCTAGAATTTCTATGATTTAAAGGAGATGGGAGTGTTAAGTTGATGGATAAGTCCCACAATTCTTTTCTTTTATAAGGTCTTCTAAGCCAAGTTGGCAATCATATTTCAATTTCATTCATAAGGTCCCTATAGATGAATAAAAAGCAAGTGTCATGTGTCTGGACACTCACCAAAATTAGAACAAAGTTTGTATATACACACTCAGCATTAAGAAACATGTTAAATTATGACTTCTGGTGAATCCATTTAGCATGTTTTTTTCTATGCCTGGAAATATAGACTGTTTCTAACCTGCAGCTTTACAGTAGCCTTTAGTAAACTCTGCCTAATAGAAACAGAACAACAACAGGAAGGAAGGGCCTAGGGAATAGGGAGATGAGAATGAGTGTTACTAACCTTTCTGGGCCTTGTGTATTCTTATTTTGCCTTCTGCTTTTTGAATTCTGTGGGGTTTTTTGTGGGATAGTTTTTTATTTTTAACTAGAGTCCAAGTGCATGAAATTTGTGCATTTGTCGAGGGGGGGGGTCCCTCAGCCCAGCCTGCATTCTCACAGTCCGGGAGCCATCAGGGGATGTCTGACTCCCCACAGGGAGTGGGCCTAAGCCAGCAGTCGGACATCCTTAGCGCTGCCATGAAGGCAGAAGAGGCTCCCGCCACCGCCGCTGCACTCGCCAGCCATGAACCTGGCTTCTGGCTGAGTGGCGCTCCTTCTGTGGGAGTGCACTGACCACCAGGGGGCAGCTCCTGCATTGAGCATCTGCCCTCTGGTGGTCAGTGTGCATCATAGCGACCGGTTGTTCTGCTGTTTGGTCAATTTGCATATTAGCCTTTTATTATATAGGATGAGGAAGTTGATTAAGACAGACTTGAACATTCTATGAGTCTGCAATCGAGGGCATAAACTCACTAATCCCAAAACACTCTGAATCAGATCAGCAATGCATTGATTCACTATTTCTGCATAGGAATCCACCAAGAAACTCACTGGCTTAAAACAATAATACTTTATTATTTCTGGTGATTTTAGAAATCAGCAAGGATGTGACATTGATCTGGGCAAGCCTTGGTGGATCTCCACTGGGCTCTCTTATATCTACAGTCATATGAGGACATTGGGATGCCCCTGGCAAGGGTGACTTATGTTAACCCAAATGGTGTTTCATTTTCTAGCAGACTCTCTCAGGCTGGTTGTCATGGTAGTGGCAAGGTTCAGAGAGAAAACTAGAGTGCAAGGCTTAATGTCTCTTGAAGCCTGGACTTGGAACTGGCCCACCATGACTTCACCAACATTCTATGGATCAAAGCAAGTCAAGGTTAAGACTCAACCTGGGCTTGAATCATAGCCCAGATTCAACACGTGGGGGGAAAAGAGTCTCTACAGGAGCAGCTGCAAGTTCTCTCACAAGAGATGTAACTATAGGGAAGGGTTGAAAAATGGGGTAATTTTTTGCAACTAACCTGTAAGAAAAACACAATGAAGACATGTCAATTGGATCTGTACATCAGTTGTACTAACATTTTATACCAAAAGATGAAACAGTGATAATCTTGAACATATCTAGGCACATTGAGGTACTGATTATTAAGGGTAGATATTCTGGATCTAGATTGCTTGGATTTCAATCCTGGCTCTAAAATTTAACATCTGTGTAATATTGGGGAAATGTCTTATCTTCCAATGTCTAGTCTCATCATTAGAATGGGAATGATAGCAGTACCTTCTTCCAAGTATTGGTGGGAGTATTAAATAATGTATACAGTCTGGCACACAGTCATTTAATAAATGTATGATATTTTATTATTATTGGCACTAGTAGGAAAATACTAACAAAGATGTAAATTGTAAGAATGGAGAAGTCAGGTGGATTTCTATCTGGAATTGCAAGTGACAATAATTTCTGAAGGAATATACAGTGCCAAGCACATACTAGCTATGTAGCCTAGGTTTTATCTATCTCTAAGTTATTTCACAGAAATCTTGCTGATCCTTCTAACAAGTAAATCAGCAAAGTATATAAATGCTCTGTACTTACTTCACTTTTTAAAAAATAAATGGGATTCTGAATTCACTTTAGCACATTTTTTAAAAAGCCTTTATCAAAGCAATCTATAATTACAGTAGTACTCTCCAGATAGGACCAAAGAGAAACATTCTAAAGCAGGTCTTTCATGAAATTAGAAAGAAATGTTCCCATACCTTCTTCCCCCAAACCTCACTTCCAATTTTACCCAGTAAAGCCATAAAGGAACTAGATCAAAAGTTCTGCAATTTCAAGTTAATGTATCACAAAAAGAACATATTCTACCCATGGGTAGAAAAGGGAAAGAAAGCCAGGCTCCTAACCACAGATCACAGCCAGGGAGTACGTATCAGGCACCTATCACTTGGAAAGAAAGATGGCAGTGCTTCTGTGAGAGGAGAATAGGAGAGGAATCTGGGAAAAGAAGGATGCCAAGTCACCAGAGAAACCAATTATGCTTCCAAGCAGCCAAAACATACGCATATGCCTGTGTGCCCAAGGCTTAGAAGAAATCAGTGTTGAAAGAAAATCAGGATCCAGATCTAAAGGAAATCATCTTCTTTGTATATCCTGCCTGCAGTTTTGATTTTTTATCTCAATAGAATTTACATGAACAGTTCAAATCATTTTCCTTGCACAGACACAGCACATTTACCAGCGTGTTGACATTCTAGTAGAAGAAGTGGAATTTGATATATGCCTTTTGGGCTCCGTCAGTAGAATGGACCACTCTCATAAACTTTACTTTTGAGCTTCAGGGAAGAAGCTAATATATATTGAACATTTGCTATGCAGCAAGAAACTGCAAATGTTTTCACATATGGTCTGTTATTTAAGTCTCACCACAACCCTGCAAGGTATTAACCCCATTTTATAGATGAGAAGATAAGCTCAAGAGGTCATGTGATTTGAGGTACACCACAAAGCAAGTATTCCAATGGAGCCCAACCAGATTGAGTAGTTGCCAATTAATAGTGAAAGATAAACATCAAGCTGGCAGGTTACCTCTCTTACTCCATCACCTTTTATCGCTTTTAGTGATACTTCCTGAAAACAGGTATATTTCACCTTCACCTCATCCATCTCTGTTCACACCACACAAATGCCCCAGACAGAAAGATCTAGCAAAATGATCAAATCATTTACCAAAACACCACACACACACACACACACACACACACACACACACACACACACGATGAAATTCAGAAGTTGGAAGGAAAAGGGAGGTGAAAATGAAGGTCTATGCAAGGCATAAATTTGAATATAAATGAAACTTGGCTTGCATCTTCTGTGCTCATCACATCCCCCTGTGTTTTTCAGAGACCTATGTTGAATGATTGGTTTACTGCCCTGTACTGGGCAATTCTCGTAAAAACGAAGCATGATAGACAAAATGAGCACTTCTAATCCTTTTGTCTCAGGAATAGACAGAGCACCAATGACAAGAAAGTGCCAATATATAAATTTGACTATCGTGTGGATTCAAATGTAAATTATCCATAGATTTTAAATTTCCTGAAAGGCACAGATATCTTATAAATTGAGTTTGATCTTTTTATGCCTTTTAAGGAAATTCAAATGGTTTAATTATGGTTGCTATGTGTGCACCTCTGAAAGTGGAGCCTCTTTAGAGAGACTCAGTTCTTAGGTAACCAGCAGACGATGAGATGGGCAAGTATATGCTACAGGTGGATACAGATTCAACTTTGCATTCACTATGAGGGTCAGATGTGTTATTTCTCCTAGAAGTTCTGGGAAGCCTCCAAGTCTCATGAGCAGGATCTAGGTACTAGGCATGATGCTACATGTTCAATATACTGTAGGTTGTATCATTTAAAACAATTTTGTGTTTTATGCTCATGTTTACAGGAGTTGCTCATGAGGGTGGTTTGGAAAATCATGTGTGCTTGTATTTGCCAGTTTGGCCTCAAGAACTGAGTGAGCAAAGCAGGGTGGTGCTTGTGGTGGCTGGTGAGAGCTCTGTAACACTAACGTCATGGTTTGCCAACACAGACACTTGAGAGAACAGATAGCCTGTGGCCTTGTCTTTTGATGACTCCGTCTATACGTGGAAAAATACAAGAAGTCATAGGATGAAGAAATAGAGGTTATTAATGAAGGCAAAGTGCAACAGTGATATGCGTTGAGACTGAAGTCAAATAAAATACTTATGGTTCTTTTTTTTATTTCTTATTTCTCTGGACAGGAAATAAAAGGGTGCCCACATTTGTTAGTCTAAAAACTAATTGAAATTACTTACTGAAGTAAAGATTGGAAAACAGAGCAAATCCTTTTAAAGAAAGACACATTAAGAGAACCTGCTTAGGAACTGCAGTTTCTAGTGAGACAAAGGCCAAGCCTGGGTCAGCGTAGCTCTCCCATTGTTTGATACTCTAGTTACTTGGTCAGCTTTCTCTCCCAGAAGATCAGATATTTGTGGTAAACCATTTTGGGAAGGAAATTCAGATTCACTGCCAAGTTGTACCCAGGAATGCATTGCCACTGAGCTCATTTCACCAAGCAAACCAAGCTGTAGCTCAAATACCACTGACTCTTGCAGACCTCCTCAGTGATAGAAAAAGCCTCATACACTAAATGTTAGTTTTTTTTCCCAACCAGTGACATTGGACTCACGTTAGCAAAGACCTCTCACAGTTCAACGAGTCTCTTGTTAATCAGGAGAGAAGTGTCTGTATGTATTTAATGATTGGTCTTTTCAGCTGGTGTTATGTCAAGAGGATTTCATTTTTATATTGCATGACTGTAAGCAATGGCTATCTGAAATATTCATTTTCAATCCAGCTCAGGGTTAGTGGAGGATATCAAATTGAGAGGCTCAGAGAACAAATGGGAGATGTCTCAACAGAGTAAAATTGCAAATATCCCTTTAGTTTATGGTCTTCAGAGCTGCCTGGTGAGCCTGGTTTCCTCTGGAGAGAAGAATGCACAAGCAAGCTAGTGGAGCTACAGGTTGAACAAATGTCATTATTTTGGAAGAGGGAAGCCTTAGGGCTCATGGGATGGTCAAGGAATCCTTAGCTTTACAAAAGGGGGCTATTAAAGATAATTTGTTGCCCCAAACATCTTTATATTTCATTTCCACTTCTCTAAATCCTGGCAATCCTTTAAGGTATAGAATCTATTTCACATCCTGTGTGAAGATTTGCCTGAGCACTCCAACCCACAGCAATTATATTTTCTTCCCAACTACTCTGGCTCAGGAGGAAAAATAGAATAGTGATTAAGTCCTGGCGTAGGCCTGAGTTCCAGCTGTGATTCATCCTGGCCATGTGGTGTTGGGAAAGTTTCCCCTCACCTCTGATTCCTGATTTCCTCACCTCTAATTCTAGTCTAGCACTACTTTACCTCATCGAATGATTATGAGGATTAAATTAAAAGTGTCATGGGTAACGACCTGACCCACAAGCTCTCAAGCAATTTATCATATTCTAACAAGATGTTAACATTGCTGTATGTTTTATATATTCTCTACCCTAAGGAGACTCTAAGCTCCATCAGAGTCACGTGTCTTATTTACTTGTGTTTATATCCATTACCACCCATTTTAGTGCTTTGCAAATCTTAGCTACCCAGGCAGTGTTGACTGATGGCTGGTGTTTTAATCAATATAAATGGTTTTGGCAGAAGGAATGGAGCTATATCCTAGAGATGGATAGGCTACAGACATATACACTCTCTTTCGGGTTGGTATATGACATATGTGGCCATGGTATGGTACATACAGTAGAGAGCAAATAACTTCAGCAGTTTGAGTGGATCTCGCCTCGGCTGTGACAGAGGGGGGAGTGAAAGAGGCAAATGGCGAAGATGAAAGGGTCTAGTATGCCTTTAAGAAGCAGTTTAACACGCAGATTTTTCTGGTTTATTCACGTCAATGAAAAAGCTGGACAAATATTTGCTCCCAGAATGCTCAGCATGTAAACCTGGGGATCTCCTGGGATCTGAGGAGGAGTGGAGACCTGAAAGTTGCTTCAGGCTTGAGTGATTAGTTGCCAGAGCCTAAAGGAGAGATGCTTCTGTTAATGTGTAGTTATCAGAGTACTTGGCAGGGGGTAGTAATGTATTACCATGGTGATTACAAGACTAGCAAGTTTCAAGGAGTAAGACATTTGACCCGACCCTATGACCAGTGGCTAAGGTAGGATCCCTTTGTTATATCTGGGAATGTGACGAGCAAAATCATAGAATATGTTTGTTTGGCAAAGTATCCTGGATCGGACAGAGATAGATTACTTAACTGATGCTGAAATACAGCCAGCCCCATAGTTGGGCATCATGAGTCACTCAGTATTATATTGAACTCTTCATGATTTTCCTATCCCACTTTGTACACTCATACCAAGGTAATACCTCTCCCTGCTGCCTTCCAGAGTGATTCCCTCTCCTGTGGACTGGCTATATCACATTCACTCATTCTACAAACAATGTCTGTGCATCTACTCAGAACCAAGTATGACTGTAGGTAATATAGTTACTTAGGATAAAGCACACAGTTTCTGCCCTCAGAAAACAGAGAGGTCCACCAGGCAAGATAGACAAGAGAAGAGTCACAAGCATAATATTGTAAGATGTGGAAGTACTGGCCGGAGGAAGGCAGAAAGAAATAACATTTGCATAGGGGGTACTACACATACCAAGGCAGGAAGGGGTAAGAGCATGTTCCAGCCTGAAATTCATTGGCTATAATTACATCTCAGAGCATATGAGAAGAGCTAGGGAGACACAGGGGCCAGACCAGGAATGCCATGTGTGCCCTGCTACAGGGAATGGGCTTGATGCTGTTTTCAGAAAGACTAAGGAGGAAAAATGAACAAAATTTGATTAGATATGCCAGTAAAAGGCTGGAAAGAAGCTGGAAGGTAGTAATAGGGGAGAAGATAATCTAGGGGGAAAATAAATTTTGTTTGATCAGGGTAACATTGTGGTACTTGGGAAATGTTCAGATGAAGACTAATAGACTGTTGACAGTTGCCTTGCCCCAACTTGATTAGAATTTCAGATTTTCTGTGACTCAAAAGGGAGGCAGAACTGCCAGTGCATAAGCAGGGGGAAAATAAATTTTGTTTGATCAGGGTAACATTGTGGTACTTGGGAAATGTTCAGATGAAGACAAATAGAGAGTTGGGTGTTACTTCTGGAATTCAGGAGCTATAGATGCATGTTGGGGAGTAATTGGTAATTAAAACCACATAAATGGTTTATATCACTCAAAGAGTATGTAGGATGAGAAGAGTAGAGACCAAAATTCTGGGCCAAGCACTCAAAGAAGAGTACTTGATAGATACTTAAAAAAAGAATGCCCAGAGAGGTAGGAAGAGAGTCATAAGAAATGTTTATGGAAGTCCAGGGAGTAGAGAGTTTTCTGAGATGAGGAAGTGTCCAACAGAGACAAAAGTCACTTTGCTGAAAATTGACTTTCAGTTTGATGTTTTAATCCTCACCACAATCTATATATATAAAAGCCTAAGTGACCAGCCGACTGCAGTAGCTATGATGCGCACTGACCACCAGGGGGCAGATGCTCGACGCAGGAGCTACCAAGCTGTGGTCACTTGGCAGCAGCGGTTCTCGGATGACGCACCAGAACCAGAGAGGAGGGAGCCTGATTCTTGGGTGCGACAACCGAGAACCACCCTCTCGCAATCCAGGACCCCTCGGGGGGTGTCGGAGAGCAGGTTTCAGCCTGATCCCCTCAGGCCAGGCCGAGGGACCCTACCTGTGCATGAATCCATGCACCAGGCCTCTAATTCTCATATAAAATGAGAACTCACATATAAAATACTGACTTCCTAATTTGACTGTTGACAGTTGCCTTGCCCCAACTTGATTAGAATTTCAGATTTTCTGTGACTCAAAAGGGAGGCAGAACTGCCAGTGCATAAGCAGGTATTAATTGAACTTCAGCTTCTTTTTATGCAAGAGAAGTCTGGCAGCAACAATAGAGTTACAGGGACGGAATATTAGAGACTTGGTCCAACGTGAAATGGTCCCCGCTTAGTGTTTATCCTGAGAGTTGGGTCAGCGCTTCTTACTGCTGATGGAGGGAAATATTCATGGCATTTTTTCAGTCCCCCAGACTGCAAATTCCTCATCTCAACACTTAACTGCCCAACAGCTGCTCATTCTGTGCCCAATTCAGGGAGATTTATTTTTAGTGACCATGAAATGACATACTAACCATGTCTCAAGAGGATTGGTTCTTTCAGAATGACTTCTACCTTAGTCTGGCAACCTGAGAAAACTGTCGAGTTTGTTCCAAATGTCAGGTATTACAGTCCAAAGAAATTAAGTAAGTTCTATAATGAAAATCTATTTGTTTCATACAAAAAAGAAAAATATGACACATATTTCTATAATAGCCCTTAGAGACATCTGATAGCATTTGAGGAATATTAGTTATCTATCTATATATATAAAAGGCTAAGTGACCATCCAACTGTCCGACTGGCCAGTAGGTATGATGCGCACTGACTACCAGGGGGCAGACGCTCAATGCAGGAGCTGCTGAGCGGCGGTGACTTGGCAGCAGCGGTTCTCAGGTGATGCACCCCAGAACCAGAGAGGAGGGAGTCCAATTTCTCACTGGGCTGCATGATTCCACCAGGCTACAGCACCCCACCTGCCAGAGGGACTCTGCTCACTCCACAGACCCCGTTCCAGCCGAGGCGCTGCCCCAGGTGCAGCCGGCCGGAGAGGGACGATGGGAGGTTGGCTCCAGGGTGTGTCCAGCCCCTTTCACCAAGTCCCGCCTCACTGGTCACCTTCTAATTAATTTCCTTTCAATGTGCACGAATCTGTGCACCAGGTCACTAGTCGCTATATAACCACCTTAAAGTTGAGTAGATTAAAACAATACATTATTTTTTTTTATGATTCAGTGGGTTGATTTGGTATTTTCTATGTACATTTCACCTGAACTCACTCATGTGACTGCATTCAGCTGTTGGGTTGGCTGAGATGGAACGTTCTGGATGGCCTCACTCTCATCTGGCAGTTGGTGCTGGCTGTGGGCTAGACACCTCCATTCTCCTCTACACAAGCTCTCATTCTCCCACAAGGTGGACCGGCTTCCTTTCATGACCATCTCAGGGCAGCAGTGCAAGGATGTGAAAGTGAGTAGAAAGCCACACAGAGTCACTTTCTCTGCATTTTATTTTCTGGGCAAGTCACAAGCCCACTCCAGATTCCAGGGTGGAGAAACAGACTCCATCTCTAGATGGGGAAAACTGCACAATGTTCTTCTTCGTTACCTTGTGTGTGTTTATTATTACTTACCGAAGATGCTGTATGAAAACGAAAAGCGAGGTCTCTGAAGTCAGAGTACTTGAATCCCAGTTCCTCCCAGATCCACCCACTCTGCTACTACTTATCTCAGTGGGCTGTATGAGTATTTGATTGTATCTTGCTTATAAAGTGTTTAAAAGAGTACCTAGTACATAAAAAACACTCAGTAATTATTAACCGTTTTTAATAGTATTTTAAATGGCCTATATTTCTATTCCATATTGTGATATAAACATTTTCCTTTAATATGTTTTCCATAATATAAACATATTACAAATTCTTTACATATATAATTTAAATTTCTATCCAGCAGTTCTTTATATGGCTATAACATGGTTTCCTTAATCATCTCCTCTGTAGTATATTTAGTCTAATTCCCATTATTAGCTATTACATATGGAGTGCAATAAGAATTTTTAGGTATATAGCTATTTGTATTTGGGGGGTGTGCACAGACTTATACGAATTTGTGGTTTTTTCCACAAGATAGATTCTCAGGATTGGACTTTCCGGTAATGGATTATTGCAGGGGTCCTCAAACTTTTTAAACAGGGGGCCAGTTCACTGTCCCTCAGACCGTTGGAGGGCCAGACTATAGTTTAAAAAAAAAAAAACTATGAACAAATTCCTATGCACACTGCACATATCTTCTTTTGAAGTAAAAAAACAAAACGGGAACAAATACAATATTTGTATTTGCATGTGGCCCGCGGGCCATAGTTTGAGGACCCCTGCCTGGTAAGGCGTCTGATACATATTGCCAAATTCCCTCGCAGAAGAGCACAACTGTTTACACCCCACCCACAAGATCTGAGAGAGGTGCCGCCTCTCATGTGGTATTACCTCCCTATAGAGCCCATGAGAAATCTGGACTATTCCAATTGTCCTCTCAGTGAGAACAGACTAAAGCTCAGTAGAAAGGCAGCCTTAGATGCCATTCAAAAATGATAGGGAAAATATGTGGGGGATGGAAGCAGTCATGTCTAGTGGAAATAGAAAAACAAATATTCACATTAAAATAAAATAGTTGCCATCTGTTCTTTCAATAATAAACTAAAAGAAACACACTTAAAGTAGTAGTTAAAACTGCTATTTTTATTTAGTTGGCTAGTTTGATTTTCTTTAGGATAATGTCCAAATAATGGGAAAACAGAAATGCTAAATATCAGAATTTCCAAAATGCCCAGTTAAGACCCTGTGCAAAGCAAAAGAGGATAATGGGTGAATTTGACATTTACAGAGGGTATTGGCTCCCATCATTAGATGGATGACTCCAACACAGTGACAAGAAGTCCTAATCTTCCAATCATATTTTAATAGAACAAATTTTCTGTACTCAGGAACATGAATAGGCTCTTGGCAGTGCGGGTTATTTTAATGGACACATCACTTTAAGCTAAACCTTCTCCATCTGCTCAATTCTCTAATTACCAATGCATAAAGTACATAATTCACAATTACATCATAAAAATAAAATCGACATTATATCAACTTATGTCAGAGCTTTTCAATCTATGCTATTTGGCATCTGTTGTGGTATTAATATTTGCTCCCTTCCAACAAATCAGAGGCAAATGCACCACTTTCTCAATTAGAAAAATCTGAAAAAAATTACATGCTTGCAAGAGGAAAAGGAATTCTCTAATGTACCATTTTCTTTTACAATCGTGCCTTATTGTGTAATATCACTTACTTTCTGCTATAATCAGTCAGTCCAGCAGGATTCAGTCCCTCTCTGAGTCGGGCCTTCACAACTTTCATCAGAGAGAGTGGAACATAAATAAAGTCATAAAAAACCTAAAATTTTTACATACTACAATGGTAAAGCTATTTCTTAGCTCACTTTAGAAATATAAATGATATCATTGAGAATATACAGAGAAAATAAATTATATGTTATACTATATATAATGTATATGAAATAATTCTTTTATTCTCTCTACTAATTAATAAGTCCCTTGACTATAGAGACAATGCCATAATAATTTAAAGTCTTCTGCAGTTCCCAACATGGTGCCTGGCAGGTAATAGGGCTAGACAAATCCTTACTGAATAGATAGAGCTCCTTTTAGGGAGGTGGGGGCATATATTGGAGTTCCTTGATATCTCAGCATCCTAGCATAGTGTCAGCCCAAAGTTGGTGCTTAGGAAACATGGGTTGAGTGAATTGAGTCATAGAAAAGGAATGCAGACATTCTGCTTGCCCTTTTCACCAACACCAGAAGAAAAGACCTGAGGATCTACTTTTTAAAATTGTGTGGTCCCTTTAAAATGAAGCCTTGCCATCCCAGAAGGTTAGCAGTGTCACTCAGTGCAGAACACAGTGATCACATCAATATTAATAGGCTCAGTGAAGTGCCACTGGCTCCAGTGCAACTGTGACACTCTGCAACCTGACTAATAAAATAAGAACTAACTCTAAAAATAATTTACCTCCTGGAGACCTTAAAATGGATTTTACTAATGAAGGGAGAATAACTAGCATGGATCTTTCCTTATTTATCGGTGACTCCAATGTTAAAACAGACATGAGTCTAAAATGGCATATTCTTAACTGCCATTACCACTTTTGGGAGAACATTTTGCACACTCTTCATCCATGGTTACAATTTGAGACATTTTAGCAGCCAATTAAGGGATGAAAGGGTAAGGGTGAGGGAAATCAGGAAAGGCAAAGGAATCAGCCTTTGTTATCATTTAGTTTATTTTAGCTTCATTTGGTATTGTTCAATAAGCAGATTACTATGTGGAAGATTGTAGAACGGCATGTTTATAACAAAATATGGGACTATTGCCCAGCCGGCGTGGCTCAGTGGTTGAGCACCCATCTATGAATCAAAGATCTTTGATGGATTCCTGGTCAGGGCACATGACTGGGGGCAGGCTTGATCCCCAGTAGGGGGCATTTAGGAGGCAACTGATCAATGATTCTCTCTCATCATTGATGTTTCTACCTCTCTCTCCCTCTCCATTCCTCTCTGAAATCAATTATATATATATATATATATATATATATATATATATATATATATATATACATACTAGAGACCTGGTGCACGAGTTCATGCATGCATGGGTGGGGTCTGGCTGGCCCACCCCAATGGGGGCCCATTGGGCTGGGCCAGTGGGGGGAGGGGCCACAGGAAGTTGGCTGGCCAGCCCCGACCCTAATCGGGGTGTTGGAGGCTGACCAGGGGCCAGGCCGGCCATGGGAGGGCTGATTAGGGCCCAGATCAGGCTGGTTGGCTGTCATAGCCACTGGTCATTCCAGTCATTCTGGTCGTTCTGCTGTTCTGGTGGCTGGATATATATATTAAATGGGACTGTTAACAGACATAAAGATCACATATTTTTATTCACAAATCTCTTTATCATTAGAGTAAAATCCGAATAACATGCAGTTGGATGAATGGGTAGTGAGAGAATGGGAGATGCTGTTCCTCAAGTCTCACTGGCCAGCAACCAGGCGGGAGAGCATTTCAGAGGCTGGTGCTGCCCTTTCTTCCTATGTTGTTTGAAGGCTGCTCCTGGGAGTTTTCCTGAACTGGCGTGTGTGTGTGTGTGTGTGTGTGTGTGTGTGTGTGTGTAAAAGAGAAAGACTAACAGACAGAGACAGACAGACTGACAGGCAAGCAGAGATGAGAGTGGGGAGAGGGAGGAGAGAATGCCATTGGAGTTTTGAAATTCACATCAATCTGGTAGTTAAGCAATCCCACATCAGCTTCTAGATAAAGAAATAGGCAAGACTGGAAATATTTAAGGATGATGGGAAACACCCTTAATCCTTCATATTTTAATCATTTCTTGTCCTGAAATTATGGTGTTGAACCAGATCCTTTAAAGTATTTTCTTCCTGTTCTATTTCCTGAATTGAAAATATTCCTTAGCTCTCACATGCTATGATTCTTTCATCTCATGAAGTTACTAAGAAGTCCCATATTATGCTCTAAAAATACACCTTTTTTATGGAATCATAGACTACTGTCTCTGGAAAGCACTTTGTACATAATCACACTTCCCTCACTACCCTTCCTTTTATGCTGAGGAGACTAGAATCTAAATCCCTGCCTGTTCAGCTCATTGTTTTCTGTTGTGCTTTACTGGAAAAAAATTTTTTTTGGCATCACTCTGACTCCAAACCAATTCATTCTAATGTACAAGACTGTATTGGTTAGTGTAATAAAGAAAGAAAACCTAAATAAGTAAAACTATGAATGTGCCCTATATTTCTGGAAGACTTCTAAGAACTTCATTCACTCATTCATTCAGTAAAAAATTGATTGAGTATCTATTTGCTAGATACCAGAGAAAGAAGAGAGGATAAAACAGACTCCATTTTCACCAATTCTCTCCACCAACGAGGGACAGTCAGTTAGAATCCAGAAGGCTGGTGCACAACATGCATGGGCTTCCTCCCCTCTGGCACCTTCTCATTCTGTCCTTTTTCCTTTCCACCATAATTATATCTATTTTCCCACCCACCTTGCAGTTTTGTGCTGATCTGAAGTCAATGTAAACAGACTGCTTTCAGCTCCAGGTTGAAGAGTTCACTAATGGAGGCAAAAACACCTGTAGAAACTTTGTTTTTCAGAGCCATAAAAAGGCTGCCTTTAAATCTATGATTAATTTCCTCTGCAAGGAAATGTGTTAGTCTCAGTGAATGCCCCTGCTGCTAAATTAACTTCTGACCCTTTCTATGTCCTTCCCAATGACTCTTTGAAAGTTTCGGATTTCTTCAATGAAATCAATAACTTGAGAATGAAATCACATCACCATGGGCCACCTTTGAAGACTTCTATTGAGGGCAGTGCACAGCTTGGGTCAGGCAGCCCCTCCTGACTTTGCCATTTGAAACCTTGGTGCTGAGCTGGCCTTGGCAGCATTCTGCCTGAGCTCTTTATTGAATATGCTTCTCTTTTGATCTGCTTCTAATTTACCCTGTTCTTTGTGCTGCCTCCTGCTCCACTGGGAATCGATGGATGTTTATTGTGCCACTGGTTGTATCACTAATTGCTTGACTATGAGCCTCTTGAATGTGGTAGCTTTATTTCTTCTCTACAAAATGCCTTTTGCTTTCTCCATTTCGTATATTAATGTCTCCACAGCTCTCAGAACTAAGTGGCGGAGCCTAAAGACAATTGGATACTTGGGAAATTTGAGTTGCAGTCATAACAAACAGAGATAACTGGGTTGCCCCCTGAAATGGCTTCTGAGAGAGACATTTGATGTGGGCCTTACGTTTTAGCATGATTCTACTGCAGACTAGATTCTACTGGATTTGACTCACTTTGAGGTTCCTCTTCAAGTCATGCAGAAAATCTTGGCCTCTCCTTGTTGTCCTCTCTTCACCAATGGCCTTTAATCACCTTCAACATAGGCTATGTCCAAAACTCCCAGTAACCTCCTGAAAGTTGTATTTGTTTTGTGGCCCTCATGCTGTTCTGGGTGATCATCTTCATTAATGATGGGTGTCACTCCATTTGTGAATTAATCACATCAGATTGAGGAATATGTTCAGATAAAATCTGATGACAGCCACATTTCCCCAATGAAATATTCATAACACGAAGCTTTCACCTTTATAAATCATGGTTACTCTATTGATTTTTCCCCACATTTTCCAAACAAGCTCGTAAATTTTTAAAAATGTGGATGAGAGAAAACAACATGAATGAATAGATGGATGTATTTTTCAATTACATGCATTTCTGGTTTTACTACTGCCTTCAGCTTATATTAGAAGAATGAGATGCCATATAGAAAGGGGATCTTCTAAACCTAATGGATGTGGAGGCTGATTGTTTAATAAAAAATTATTGATCATGATGGCTATTGCTCTTGAAGTTTAAATTAAAAGATTAATTTAAATTAAAATTATTTACTTACTGGGGTCTTAATTATGAAGAGTATTACGTATGAGTTTGTATGCATTCTTAATTATTAGCATGCATGTTTATTTGACTTTCTTTTTAATCCTTGTTCGAGACGACACATGTGAAATGAATAGAGAAGGAAAATGTTTCAGTTATGTGTGGCTACATAATAAACCACTCCAACACTTAGTGGCTGGAAAACCACAGCCATTTATTATTGATTCTGTGAGTTGAATGGGTTCATCTAGGTAGTTCCTTTGCTTTGTGTGAGGTTAACTCAGGTCACTTACTAGGATTCACTCATGTGATTCCATGTGCCTAGCCACTCACTGCAGGGTGGTCTCTGACATGGTAGCCAGAACCTTTTTCATCGCAGTTGGTTTCTAAGAGGAAGAAGCAGGAACTGTCAATCGTCTTAAGATCTGACTTTTTTCAAAGCTCAAGAGGAGGAAATATATATGCTAGTTTTTGGTGGGTGGACTGGAATCACTGTATGGTAAGGAAAAATTGCTGTTGGCTGTTTTCGGAAACAAACATAGAAAGTATATCATACTGTTCATATAGGTAGATGTCTCCCAACTTATTTACATTTGCTAAGCAAGCCATAAAAATATTTTTGTTGGAAAACTATTCTTCTAAGAATAAAGGACCACTTGGTATATGATTGAAATAAAAGTGAGGTATGTGAAATAAATGTGGCAAAAAGCACATTATTATCTGTGTGTATTTCTCTTTTATTATCTACTCAAATGCTAGGCCATGCACCAGATACAGATAATAAGTAAAATTAAACTTTGTTCTACATATAAAAGAGGCAAAGAGTCTGTGCAAGTGGTATGTGTGTTTGTGTGGATTTTCTCCAGAAAGTCTCAACTAAGGCTATGATGCATCAAAAGTAACTATGTGACTAATTGGAAGCTGGAACCTTGCTTTTTTACCATGACTAGTAGGAATACTAGTTCTCACTAATATGTAAATGACTAAAAGGTTGAATATGTTATCCCTCCAGAATAATTTGCATTTAACACAAGACCAAGGCATATGGTATGAATGCATTTCTTTTGTGTTTGGGCATCAAGTTGCAGAAGAAAAGTTGTACATTGGAGTTTCTGACTTCTAGAAGATGAATCAAGTATAGCTCTGGGTCACTTTGTTACCTCTCACCCTCCCTGTCCTAAGAAAATGCAAAGTAATGGCAATGACATAAGCAAAATATAATTAGAAAAGCAATCTGTTGGAAAAAGAAATGATAATGCTTTTCAAAATGAAGCACTGTACCATGTAGAGAATTTGGTTACTATCCATTGTTTTAGAGGATCCATGCCATGGTTCCTCACCATTAGCCTTGATATTGGAAGAAAGTCATTGCCATTTTATTCTTGACCTCCAAACTAACTAAAGTCTTTGCAGTACCAACTAATGCTGCTTAGAGGAGTTTTCAGGACTTACTAATATAATGCTTTGAAATGAATTACAAGGAAGAAGTTGCATATATTATTGCAAGCATTCTTTTATTTTTGTTTGTAAATGACATTCTTTGATATTTTGGATAAGAAAAAAAATAGAAGCCAAAACCGGTCATCATGAATAAATCATCAGTGAGAGACGATTGAATTATGTGCTGTCATCTCTATCTTTCCAGCCTTGACAAGCACAGTGTGTACACCCCCAGTAGGAGATGTGCAGGAGGCAGCTGGTCGATGTTTCTCTCTCATCGATGTTTCTAACTCTCTATCCCTCTCCCTTCCTAGTGTGCTCCTGGCAGCCATATTGGTGCTGGGGGCAAATGGGGAAGCCCAGGACAGGAGCTGTGGTTCTGGAAAACTTGCCAGTCATCATGAATAAATCATCAGTGAGAGACGATTGAATTATGTGCTGTCATCTCTATCTTTCCAGCCTTGACAAGCACAGTGTGTAGCTGCCATTAAGAGCAAACGTGTCATGGTACCAGCTATTCTAAGCGCTAGTGAGTGGCAAAAGTAGAAGGATGAGATGGTGGTGTGCTCCTGGCAGCCATATTGGTGCTGGGGGCAAATGGGGAAGCCCAGGACAGGAGCTGTGGTTCTGGAAAACTTGTAGGGATGTGAGGAAATCCCAGAGGCACCACTGGTTTAACAAAAGAGCAGCAGTGGTAAGAATGCTTCTGACATTTGCATACATTTGTGATTTTGTTTTTGCTGAAAGTAAATCCATGTAAGGCACCGTGGTAGGCAATTCGCATAGATTACTTCGCTTAATTCTCATGGCAACTCAGTGAGGTCAATATTATTATGACACATATGTGGTGAGTGAGTTCAAAATAAGCATGAATAAGCAAAGTAATTTGCCCAAGATATTCAAACAAAAAAATTATAGAGATGGGATTAAATCAAACAAATCCAATTTCAGACTCAAATGCCATGCTGTAGATATAATTTATATATAGTAAACATCATCCTTTTTGGTGTATAGGCTTTTTGAAAATATTTTTTATTAATTTTAGAGAAAGAGGAAGGGAGAGGGAGGGAGATAGGTAGAGAGAGAAACACCGATGTGAGAGAAAAACATTAATTGGCTGTCTCCTGTGTGCACCCCAGTCCAGGCAAGTGCCTTGACCAGGAATCCATCTGGTGACCTTTTGGTACAATCTTGATTGTAATAAAATCAATATTGGTAATTCATCAATTGGTGCTCAACCAACTGAGCCACAGTGGCCAGGGCTGGTGTATCATTTTATGAGTTTGAGCACATGCACACAATCATGAAACTACTACCACACTCAAGATATAGAGGCACTTCATCACCTCTTCAAATTCCTTCATGCCCCTTTGAAGTCAACCCTCAACCCTTCCACCTTCCCTAACCTCTGGCAACCACTGATTTGTCTCCTTTACAGTTTTCACTTTTCCAGAATGTAATGTCAATGGAACCATGAAGCATGCAGCCTTTTGAGTCTGGCTTCTTTCATTTAACACAAGCATTGAGATTCACTCATGTTGTTGCCGGAATTAGCAGTTCATACTTTTTTTATTACCAAGTATTATCCCATATTTATTCATTCATCCATTGAAGGACATCCAGATTTCAGTTTTTCAAATTCCAATATCTTAACCATGATAAAATACTGTATTTTCTCAATGAGAAATATTTTCTAATTATCATAGCCAGTATCCCCAATGATATCTTTGTTTATGTATTCTCTCTTGGGTTTCCTGAGAACTTCTGTGTAGAGCTAGAAAGAAACACCAAATCTGCTCTATCTCAAGTACAGCTCTACTGTGTCAGCTTCTCTCTCATGCAGAAATGCCATTAAATTTTCATTATAACAGTCATGCAGTACCTGTCACAAAGCAAGTGTTTAAAACTGTATGAGATGAATAAAGAAGCAAATGAATACCAAATAAATTATCCAAATTAATTTTCCAGCACAGGACGTAGAGGAGAGGGTAATAAAATCAAGATTGGTAATTCAGCCTTGGTGTGGAAATACAGACAGTTTAATAAATGATGTATAATGTACCAAGAAATATTAATATAGGATTCTAGAAGTTCATAGTTTATTTCCTTATACTGTGCCAGTACCATTATTTGAAAAGTGAAAAAAATGTTGATCTAATTCCACAACATCAAATAACTACCTTGACTGTATCTTTTCTCAGTTCTAAACATTTTTCTTATTTAATTAACTGGTGATTTCATTGAATTGACCCAATCAGTTATTGCTTTGACATTGGTGTTTTTCTAAAAATTTGTTTTCTTATGATAACATAGCTTCAGAATATTTCTACTCAGTTGAATTCAGGTTTCCAAAATCCTATTCCTTTTAACAAGGCAATTTACGTACTGAATTTAATCTATTTCAGTTAAAAAACACTTTTGACTGAATTCAACTTTTGTGACATGGTGTTTTTTTTTTCTTTTCTGCAAAGGATATACATCAACAACATCAAGGCACTGAGAAAACACAGGGATTAGAGTCAGAAAACATTGGTTCCTTTCCATGTTTTGTCATTATCAGCAGTGTGACTTTTGGCTAATTTTAAAACCTATATGAGCTCTATTTCTTTATCTATTAGATGAAGATAACTTCTGTGCCTTCTGCCTGGGAATATTGTGAGGTTCAAAAAATATTATGTATATGAATACCCCTCGTATTCTGTGTAATGAGCAAGTGTGTCACCAATGTCCAGGGCCACTCTGGTACTAAGATTTTTCTTGCATAAGCCTTTCCTAATCATCAAGTCCACCCACACACTCTACTATCCAGGGCTGATGGGTGTTCTGGGCTTTTTTAAATGAGCAAAGCTTTCTCAAAGTGCAGTTGGCATGGAACTTAGTAACATCTTGTGGCATGTATGAGCTTCTTTTTTGTGATGTGAGAAAGCCCCTCACCTTCGGGACCACATAAACTGCCCAGGCGATGAGTGGGACTCCTAGAAGTAGTAATTAGCTCTGCAGACATCAGTAGAGTTTATGTGTTCAGCTCAGTTCCCAACCAGTTTTCTGTGCAGGCTACACTGGAAGTTAGACAATGTTGACCTTAACTCCTCTCCACCCCACTCCACCCCACCCCTCTCAGGCCAGATCTTCTCTGAGGCCTCACTCCCACCTCCCCCTCATTCTCCAGCACCGGATGCCCTATGTTAATTTCTCTAAAGCCGTGGTTGGGTGGCCTGTGTGTCTTTCTATCATTAGATTTTCACTTTTTATTTTCAAAATATGCTTTGAAACAATTTGGATGTCTCTAACTAATTAAGAGAAATGTGCTAGGAAAGCATAAAGATGGAGATTTCAAGACAATATCAACTGGAAGTGTAAAGCTCTATGCTAATAAAAATGATTCTTATTGAATATGTCCTCTCCAGTTTTGACAGTTAAGTTTCTGACAACTCTGATGATTAGGGAATTATAGATGAAAAATATGAGAATTTGAGAGAAAAATAAGATAAGGGGATTGAAGTAGAGAGTGAACTGCTGGAAGCCATTGAAAATATTTTTACCTCAACTGAAATAATACATATTAAATAAAGAATAGTCCAGTGATACTTCGTACATCTAAAATTCATAGAAATTGGAACTCCAACTAATTTCCTACTGCCATTTCTGTCCACTGGTAACTTTACAACATTTTCTTGCTACAACAGTTTTTATTAGATGCTTATAAATTGGTTTTGCTTGGTAGCAGATCATATACATACCGGGGCATATGGTAGATATTGACTCATTCAACTCTGTTCTAATCAACTTTGTGGTATGCCTTTTTGCACGACTACCTTATAGCTTAGTTTCTGAAAGTACTTGCTCCCCGCCGAGCAGATGTACCCATGAGAGAACTGCAGGCAGCTGTGAAATGGGACACTTTTGCTAGTGGGGAGAGCAATGGAAGCATTTTGCTTTTCAGCAACAGCAGAAACAAGGCTCTAAGTGTTCAGTCCTTAATTTGGTGGGTGTTGTTCTTTGGTGGGATATCTATTGTGTTGGCATGGCTTGTGGCTGTGATGTCGTGGTTCTGGACCCAGGTTTTTCAGGAGGAGCTCCTTAATCCTCCAGTGGTGGCTGAGGGAGTGTAAGCAAGAGCCCACAGTTGAGGAAATGGCTTCCAAGTTCCTCACTTCCCATCACTCCTGCCTTCCCTATTGTGACAGCAGCAACAGGTCCTTTGATGGGTTAGTTCTGCATGTTGCTTTCAGATTCATTCTTGGAACCTCTGCTTATAGCCCACATTTCTTAAAGCAAGTAATTCAGTGATTAACTCTCTTCCATATTTGAACCCCAATCTATACATAACCTAAAACATTTTGGTGTAATTTCTCTCCAATTTTGATACCTTTTCTCATTTATGATTTGAATTATTGACTCCTTTTCTGGGCTTCTATAAGCCATCCTGAGGGCACAGAGTAACCTGTATACTTGGGATGGAAATAGATTGAGGAAATCTTTCTTCAATGAGTTCCCTTTTATTTCTACAATGGTTGCTTCACAGAGATGGTTATTTACAATATCTGCTCTGTTCATCAAAATGTGAAGCTGGAGAATATCAGAGCTTTGGAGAATTGGGCTAATTGTCCACTTGTCCCACCTCCAAAAGGTTCAATTCTCACTATATAAGCAGGCACCTGAAATGAATTTTATTTTATTTTTTTAAAAATATATTTTATTTATTTTTTACAGAGGAAGGGAAAAGGATAAAGAGTTAGAAACATGGATGAGAGAGAAACATCGACCAGCAGCTTCCTGCAAACCCCAAACTGGGGATGTGCCCTCAACCAAGGTATATGCCCTTGACCGGAATCGAACCTGGGACCTTTCAGTCCGCAGGCCGACACTCTATCCACTGAGCCAAACCGGTTAGGGCCTGAAATGAATTTTAAAAGTAAAATCATATCAATGTTTTCATGCCTTCCAAGTCTGAATTGCAAAAACTTCACCTACTTTTTCATCCTTTTATTTTTCCTTCTAATTATTCCAAAAGCAAGTGGTTTGAGATCAGGGAACATGCAAAACTAAATCTGGAAAAGCTGTATGGAGGTAAATATGTGTATACTAGGTTGTGGAATGAGTAGCAAGCTCAGATGGGGAAGAATGATCATTATCTATGTAGTTTGATTTTTAATCAAAGTGATCAAAATATACTTATTTTCATATTTTGGAGAAAATATCACAGAAGCATTTGTGAAAATATTTTTTTAAATTTGAATTGATCCCAAGTCCATTTCTTGATTTAATTCCTAAAGATTAAACTAATGTAATCTGATTTATGTTTTCTTCTCATTCATTTTCAATTTTATTTAAGCAAAAATTGAAGAAGTATTTTCTTGTTATTTTTTATCAATGTCCTTAGATATTACTGATAAAATTAAAAGGTCATTATATGTGTTTATGATTTTATCACATTATTTCACCTACTTTGCCTCATTTTAGAATGATTTCAGGAACAGAAGAGAGGAGAGAGTGAAAAGGAATGAGGGAAGAGGAGGAGGAAAAGACCTTTATCTTTCTCAAGAGAGTAAAATAATACTTACAGGCACAGAAATCACAAATTGTTGGCTAAAGACTAGTAAAAGCCTTTCACCGATGGCCATTACCCTTGAGAGTGCACTCTATGTCTGGTGTTTAATAGTCTGGCATTTTAAGTGGTACATTGAAGCTTATAAAATATGTTAGTAGTTTGCTTTGGATTAACTTTGACTGCTTTTTTCTATACCTGGATTTGGAAAAAAGTGAAGGGGAAGAGGTTGGCTCAAAAAAGACTGGGAGGAAAAGTTGAAACAAATACAGGCAAAGCAAAGGATTTCTTCAGAGGGCCATTAGTCTGGCTTCAGCCATTTAGTTCCTATGGACTGAGCCTATCTCCAAGCATGTGCATAGGGGGCCTGTACTAGTTAGGGGGCTGTCTTCACTGCTGAAAGGCTCATGCTTCTCACTGACTGATACATCAGATGAGGCCAAGATTGGGCCTTCGATGACTGATACTTACCCGTCCCACATATATCCTTATCTCTTAGAAATGCTGTGGGAATACAAGGGGGTGATATTTGAAAAGCATTTTTAACTCTCTAAAAAAAGTTCAAATCTCTCTATTAATAAAAATGTTGTTATAAATCCTGGACTAGACACAGATATAAAAGTTTCAACGTCAGCCAGATTTGGGATTTCAGAGTACTTTAGATGCACCAGATAGATAAAACACTAGCCCTTCTACCATGGGAGAATGCTGATGTGTAATTTTTTCAGACAAAGCCTAAACCCAGGGAAATGGGGGAGGGACACTAAATTGAGACAAATAGGAAATATATCCAAAAATAAGATACCAGAAAAATAGGAAAAATAAAACCCTTAAAGCTTTTAGAACTTAACTTAAGAAAGTGTACACAGGCTCTCTAGGGGCGGGGGTGGGGGGAGGGAATGCACCTCTATTAAATAACATAGAAGAACTGATTTTTAAAAAATTGCATATTCCTGAAGGGGACACCTTGATAATATATTACATGCTCTAATAAATCTATAAGTTAGATGTAATTCCAAAGGCACTTCAGCTTGATATTTTTTGAGCAATTTAATAAAGTTACTCTAAATGTGTATAGAAAGGTGAAAAGTCACCTTTGAAAAGGTAAAGTAAAAGGAAGATATTTCCTATCAATCACTAAAATATATTACAAAGCCATAGTAGTAAAAATGATCCCTGCATTGGTGAAAGGATAAGCAAATAGATTTCTGGAACAAAATAGAGAGCTCAATGATAAAAATACATATGTAGAGAAATATAATTCATGATTGAGTTGCACCACAAACCTAGGAAAAGCAGGATTGTTCAAAAAGCCACAATCTCTCTCAATAGATGATTGACTGATTGATTGATAGATAAATAGATAGATGATTGGTAGATATTCTCAAACTAACATAGGACTCAAGGATTCTAGAATTAAGGATTTAGGACTATGATGACCTAAAAGTGAACAATAATATTATGAAGATTATAGAAGGTAAAGTAGGATGATTAAAAAAAAAAGAAATGATTCATTTTATCACACTAAAATTAATGATTTCTAATCAATGAAGAATATCAGGGACAAAATTAATTTGAAAGTAATAGATTTGAAGAAATTATTTATAATGTTTATGAGGTGCTTACATATACTACATACAGACAAATAAACAAACACTCCTGAAAATCAATAAGAAAGATAAGAACTAAATGGAAAAATGTACAAAAGACATAAAACTAGATCATTCACAAAAGGGAAACCCAGAAGACTAGCAAGCATATGAAAAGATACTCTAATCCATCAATAATTAGATTTGCTAAATGTGCCATTCTGGACAATGTCAAGCATTGCCGGAAGCTTCTCTGTTCTCAGAGAAGCATATTTCTAAACTGGTGGTGGGATACAGCCTGGTGAAGTCCTTCTGGAAACCACTGTATCCAAAATGAATCAAAAGCCAGGGAGTATTCCTTATGAACCAGTCACCCACCTCCTGCACCTGAGAGGAAAAGCAGACAGATGTGTATAAGGACATTTAAGTGTGGTGGAGTTTATTTTAGATAGTGGGGAGTTGGAGGCAATCAGGTTGTCTATAGCTGGGAGACTGGTTAAGTAAAATATGGTGGATTCCCCTATGGAATGCTATGGAGTACTTAGAAGCAACCAGCTAATTGTACTCACAGTGACATACAGATTTTTAAAAACAGTGCTTAATGAGTCAAGGAAGTAACAATGAGATTTAGAACATAACCTCATTTGTATCCATTAAAAATAGGTATACATAACTCATATTTTATAAGAACATATATAAGTGAAAGAATGCATATCCAACATGTTTGAATAGTTAATTGCCTGTTTGTTGATGACATGGGAAATGGGAGCAAGGGTTGAGGTTGCAAGCAAGGAAGCAAGGAGGGAAGGAAGCAAGGAGGGAGGGAAGGAAGGAAGGAAGGAAGGAAGGAAGGAAGGAAGGAAGGAAGGAAGGAAGGAAGAAAAGAAGGAAAGGAAGAAAGAAGGAAAGGAGGGGAAATAAGCAGGGCTTTGCATGGACCCATGATGACCTAATGCCATGATATAGTCAACTCTCTATAAGAAAGTTAAACATAAAAAAACAAACAACAACAACAACAAAAAAATGAAAAGTGGGCTGGTGTTGCTCAGTTGGTTGAGCATTATCCTATGCACAAAGAGGTCTTTGGCTTGATTTCCAGTCAGGGTACATGCATGGGTTTTGGCTTGATCCCTAGTAGAGGGCCTGTGGGAGGCAGCCAGTAGATATCTCTCTCTCTCTCTTCCCCTCCCTTCCTCTCTCTCTAACAACAACAACAAAAATCAATAAAAACATATTAGAAAAGAAAGTTAAACAAAACAAAACACACACATAAACACAAATAAAAATGACCCACAAGAAATTCAGGTATCTCAGGTATTCATCTTTTCTCCTTTTGCCAGGCACCATAACTTGGCCATTTTCCCCTAATATTTCCTATACTTCAGAAGCTCTAGTGGCTCAACCTCCAAAGGAGACAACAGGAAGGAAGGGAACTTACAATGCTGTCGTAGCCTCGGCTTAGCAAAGACCATTCCACTCCAGGCCCCTTTGTCTCTGCTCCCCAACTTTAGTTAGGAAAGGCATTAGTCAGATGGAGCAGGAGGACACAACAAATGGGGTGCTTTAATGTATTTAACTATGTGTGTTTCCCCTGGCAAAGTGGTTATGGAGCCAGCCCAGGGTGATCCTGGTGGGAGCATGGTTCTGAGAGTGGAAAGCACTTCACTTCCTCATATTCTGCCACAATAAACACTCCACATCACCCTCCCATGTTGGTTATGATGAGAAACAGCATGCCCTTGTAGAAACAAAGGGGAATTTTGCCTTCGAGGGTCATCCAAAATGTTGTTTGGAAAGTAACCCAAACAGGCACATTCTCTGACTAAGTTTATTTATTGCTCTGCAGCTATCAATAACAAAGACAATTAAATTAGCTGGGTCACAAGTCCATTTGAACTGAAGAACCCTATTATAAAATTAAAGTTTGTGGAAAGCGGCTCTCACCAGCCCTGCTCACAGGAAATTGATGGAGAGGCTCTTGGGATTTGTTGAAACTCAGAAAGGATTAATAGCTCTCGCGCTGCAAAATATTACTTAGAGCGCACAGAGTTTAAAATACTTCACCCATGAAGATGAGCACTGGTTTCATTGCTTCGTTTTAGATATTGTGGGTTTTTTAAAGGATCAATAGGGAGGAACTTGGAAGGGGGTAAATAACTGTTCTGGGAGAAGCATATTCTGACTGCTCCAAGACGGTTTGTAATTTGCTCCGCCAAAGCCAGAACAGTCAATAAGTCAAGATGTGGTTTAGCTGCGCCTCCGAATAAACACTGGATTTTTTCATTAACTGATCAAATACAGAGTTCAAATGGAACTGCAGTGTTCTTTTGTGTGGGTAAAAATAATAGATTACAGCAAATATCTTGGGGTTTTGGAGGCCACCCTAAGCATAGAGGTTAGCAAGACATTTTCTTTGTCAACCTCAGATCCCCCTGGCAGACTCACAATGGAGCCTGAGTTTCATTAGTCCTCTTTTCTGACTCAAGAAAAAACAAACAAACAAAAACAGTGTCTCTTGAGTCCAGTAGCTGTCAATGTAGCTTGTCCAGTGCATCCGAGCGGGGTTCTGCTTCCCTGGGGTTGGTGGGCCGGCACCCATCCTACAGATTCCTTTTTTCCTTCCTTCCTTTTTCCCTCCCTCCCTCCCTCCCTTCCTCCCTCCTCCCTCCTTCCTTCATCACATGAGCTCCATTCTCCAATTTATCTCCACGCATGTGAGAACTTGGCAAATACTAGCCTCATTTATTGCACTCAAAGATAAAACTGTCCATTAGTGGTCAGGGGAATTTAGGAAGAGTAAGTAATAAAAACAGAGGTAAACTTAAATAGAATTCTTGTATTGGTCATGGTGGTTGAAATAGTTAATTATTACTCTTTAATAAGAATGGGGTCCGACACTTTAATTTTCCAGAGCATTTCTGTACACATTCACTTTTCTCAACAACTCTCAGAGGTATGGAGGGAAAATATTATCTCTACTGATGAAGAAATTGAGGCTCAGAGGTTAAATGATTTTTCAAGGTTATAGAGCTAGTGAAGAGCAAGTCTAAGATACCAAATCATCTGATTCATAATGTACTTTCCATTTTTTTTTCATACTGCCATTCATGTATTTCTTCTGCTGGATGTTATGCCACCAATAGAGTTTTCACAAGAGTTGTATGTATTTAGTAAAGATTATGTTAGAACTTTCAGGGAACTTTTAAAAATATTTATGTATTTTTACATTGGGTTTTTATTTTATAATACTAAAAACACATGCTCATTATAAGGAATTTTGAAAATGAAACTCCCTTTAAAAAAGTATAATTTTCCCATCTAGTGACAAAATTAATATTTTGGTTAATTTCTTCCATTTTTTTCTGTGCTTGATCTGTTTGTTTGTTTGTTTGTTTTAGATTGTTATGGCCATAATTATGGTAAATATTTTACTCGGCTATTTTCATATTTTTATCATAAACATTTTCATATTTTGAAAAATATGGGTTTACCGACATTATTAATGTGTAAAAAGATTCCATTTGATGGCTCTATCAGAATGTAGTTAAACAATCCATTATTTTTGGTCATTTTTATAACTTTTTGTTATCCTTTGCTCACTATATTTTTATTGGGACCATGGATACCACATCCCCAGATGAAGATGAAACATTAAATATACCTTTCTTTATTTATAACCTATGTGCCAGGGTAACAAAACTCAAACTTCAAGTTGGTGTAACTGGTTTGTCCTTTATAGAGGTCAGAGCATTTGGATGGGGATATCACACCATTCCAAGCAGCATAAATCAACTGGCATTAACCTTTTGTATGGCCCACATTCAGTGGGACATATCAATAAGCCATGCTCTAACCATTAGGGTTTGGGAGAACCTGGAATACATAGCTCGGTTTCAGTTTAGTTTCTCTAGATCCATTTTCCAAAATGGCATATGTCCCATAAATCCATAGATTCTCCATGTTGGCTTTCTGAATATTTATTAAAAGAGTTAAATTTATTTAAATGTCTTGTCTCTCTCTTGGTCCTTCACAAATGGAGATATGGTTGCAATGTCTCTAACAGCATGTGGAAGAGAATAGACAGTCAAAGAAACTCAGCCTGGAAGGGACCTCAGGGTATATCTAGTTCAAGGAACTAAAAGTATATGGCAGTTAGACTGCCCGGGTTTTAATCCTAGACTTTTCAATTATTACCCATTTGAGCTGAGACATTCTTTAATCTCTCTGTGCCTCAGTAGTCTAATTTACACAATCTTATACAATAAAAGGCTAATATGCAAATCTACCTAACAGCAGAATGACCAGTCACTATGATGCACACTGACCACCAGGGGGCAGACGCTCAACACAGGAGCTGTCCCCTGGTGGTCAGTGAGCTCCCACAGGGGAGCTCCGCTCAGCCAGAAGCCGGGCTCACGGCTGGTGAGCGCAGTGGCGGTGGGGGGAACCTCTCCTGCCTCTGGGGCAGCACTGAGAATATCTGACTGCTGGCGGGAAGTGGGCCTAAGCCATCAGTCGGACATCCCCCAAGGGCTCCCAGACTCTGAGAGGGCATCCCCTGAGGGTTCTCAGACTGCAAGAGGGCACAGGCCAGGCTGAGGGACCCCCCTGAGTGCAAGAATTTCATACACTGGGCCTCTAATACTAATAATAATAGTGCCTGCTTTACAGGACTGTTGCGAGAATTAAATATGTTAATCTATGTCAAGCATCTACAAATCCTAAGTAAATATTAGCTATTATTTTATCACTTCATTTTATGGAAGCAGGGGCAATAAGCCAGTCCAACTATTTTTACATTAAACGAAGCTTAAAAGAAATATATTGACCATTCATTTTATAGACAGCCTCAGCTTGGACTGGGAAAAAAAATGATTGTACCATAGTTTGGCAAAGTTTTTCTTTCTATTATTAAACTCATTATCTTCAAATTGAGCTCTTCCCAGAATTTGTAAACCCTTGTATATTACAGAGGAAACTGAATCAATAAACTTATGATTCACTTACCCTTAACGCATCAAACCATTTGATGTTTGGGGAAGCCTTATGTGCCTTCCTGTGTGGAGGTGTGCATGTCTTCTTTGAAACCAATAAATCTTTTCCAGGCAGCCATAAATAGCAATGATATGCCAAAAGAAGGAAGAAGATCTAAACTCAAAATGGCTGAAAAACAAGTGAGCTTGTTCTGGGCAGTTCACATTCTGACTTAACCCTTGATTTTAAGCGATAAGTACTTTCATTCCAGAAGGTGTGCACTTTCTTCCAACTAATATTTATTGGGTGTCTACTATGTGCTAGTCTCTATCAAAAAGGGAACCAATAAGAACTTTAAGTTCCAAGGTGATTGTCTGTGGACCTATCTGAGACTAGGACTCTTCTGACTTGGAAAATGAGGACATTCAAAGGGCATTTGAGATAGAGGGGTTCTTTAGTGATCCAGCTTTGAGTCCATGATATTTGGCACAGATTCCTCCAGCTCATCTCTCCATGGCTTTGGCCTTGCCAATCACTCATCAATTTGGATTTCATCTTTTAGACTTCTACTGACCCTTCCATCCATTTTGACCTGCTCTACACTACTGGCTCTGATACCAGGTTAAACTTTGCACTGCTCAGGGCTCTGACTCCCTAATTCTGACATGCACCTCTGCTGGCAGGATGGATACTCACACATCTGGAATAGAGACTAGAAAGAATTGCAGAAAGCATGGCAGGCAGATGTGCATGCACTAGAATTAATGAGAGAAAGGAAGTGGAAGGACCATATGGCTTCCCAAAGGAGCAGGAGCACAGGAGACCCTCAGAATATTCCCAGAACTGGTTGTTAGTGCTTTGCTCAAGTCTGAAGTGGCTACAAGTCTAAGAATACAGTCAAATAAGAGGGTTATGATATTTTTAAGGCTCTGATAGACTAATTTACCCCAGAGTGATGTGTCCTGAGAAATAACAGTATTGTCGTTCATAGATGTGCACCTGGGAACCCTTTATATTCATTTGAAGCCTTATTTAGCTTTTCTAAGCCTTAGTTTCTTCAACTGTGAAATTAGAATCTAACTCATAGGACTTTTATAACAATTAAATGATTTTTTGCATCTAATTCATTTAGAACGTACTAAATATTCAATTAATATTATCTACTACTGTTATACTTTATTTGCCTTAGAGTAATAGGATGCCTAAATGGATCCCAAATAACAAAGGAGACTCTGGAGGAGGAAAAGGCTGTCTGTTTTGTATGTACAGGCACCCGTTGCTTGAATTTTTACCTACGGAACCGTGGAGATAGGTAGACACAGCCATAGTTAACTTCTAAGCAGGGAGAAAACATAAACAAACATATAAATAAATAAATGAAATAAATTAAATTGCTGCACCGAACCAGGGAGTCTGATTTCGTAGCAGCATTCAGGCTGAGGTCGGCCTTTCAACCTGCAGGCGGCCAAGAAACACATCTCTGCCGGCAGTGAATTAAAACATCAAGGAGGAGGCAGAACTCAAACAAGCAGTGCCCGGTGGAACTGTGCTGAAAACCTGACATCAATAATAACATCTCCTCTTAAAGGCTTTGAAATAATCAGCCCAGTGTGCCAAGGAAGATAGAAATTCACTCTCTGCTCACTCTGGATGCAAATCCATCACCGTGGCAAGGAGGGTTTCTGTTTAAAGGGAGGCGGGGGGATCTCATCTAGGGTTCTGGTTTCTTACACAACTTCTTCTTTTGAGACGGTATGAGTTCATAATAAACACTTTGATAATATGTGGGAGATAACAGGCCACCCACCCACTCAATGAATTATGGATTTAAAATAACCAGAGCTGTGGTATAAGGTTGCAGCAGAGATCCCAAAACAAGCTGCAGTTTGGGAGCCAGACATGGTAAGAGAAACGCAGGCATTAGAGACTTTGTACTGTGAGGATTTTTAGGTTCTTCTGCAGTCAGTTTTTTCTGAATATGCCTATGAACATATCATATATACCCATATTTTACATTTACCCATACATGTATACAAATATTTACAAATAATGCATGCAAGTAAAGTTTATTATTTATCAAAGAAATAAATCTTAATCACAGGAAGAGCAGACATGTGGGACAAAAATCAAATTGGGGAGAGTGTTTGGAAGCAAAACCTCTTTCGGCCCTGTTAAACCTCTTTCGGTCCATGTTGAGTGGCAGATGACAGAAAATGCTCTAAGTAGTTTAAATAGAAAGGAATTTAACATAAGGAATTAGGTACTCACAGAAACCTTACAAAACCTGGAGGATCAGGCTTGAGGCTGAGTTTCTAGGAACAACTTCCAGAGTAATCCATGGAACTGGATGACAGAAGAGCAAACACCATTAAGCATCTAGAGAATGATTCAGTAGCTAGAGAATTTGAAATCTCCCACCACATCTCTTGTCTCTGGGATTGTCCCACCTCTGTTATGATAAACCTGCCACAAATGCCTAACACCTGGCCTGCATTTTAACCTCATGCTAGACCCTGGGCCATCTGCTTCTTCAGAAAACCCAACATCTGCATGACTCTGCTGCTACAGAAGGAGCAGAAGCAACAGATCAGCCTCTCAGAAGTCACTTTCTGACTGAAATATCATGCATGTGCTTCTGATTGGTGGGTGTTAGTCCATATCCAGAAATTCAGCTGCAAGGGAATCTTGGAAATGCCTTAGACTTGCCACAAAGGCAGGGACACTAGAAAGATGAGTTGGTTCCAATCTTGGGAGCTTCCTGGAGCGCAAGGAGAGACAGAAGAAAGAGGCAGGCCACTCCAGATTGGTAGGTGCCAATTTTAATAAGCAAGGGAACTTACATAGGAGGTTTATCTTGGGTGCCCACAAGACAAATGGATTTCCACACCTGCCTACCAAAATCTTAAAAGTTTATATAGAGGCCTTAATTGGGATCAGTTACATATATCCTCCATATCGTCTCAACAGCGCTCACTGTGGCAACAGTACACAGAGTGTACATTCCAAGGACAGGGGAAGGGGGGCCGAGTGTCCAGTTGCATGGATGTAGCTCAAGGCTGAACTGGTGGTCACATCCTCTCAGTTTACATCCTCTAGCAAGATCTTGGAATGAATATGGGTAGATGCCATTTACTAGATTTGCCACAGTGTCGGTTCAGACAGAGGAAACAGCAAGAACAGTCAGGAAGGCATAAAATTACATACCACACTCAGTTACAGAAGGTTCTTGTATGGTCTGAATATAGAGTGGCTATTGGAGAATTTCGATCTTCTCAGGCAACACTCAGCAACCCAAGAACAGTATCAGAGAAACAGATGTTCTGAAGTTGCAAGGATGCAGGACTCTCCAGAAAGGTACACTACCCAGAGAATATTCTGGATAGCACTTAGTTAAATATGTTTTTGGAATGATGGCCCCTACCACAAGTCATGTCTTCAGGGTAGTTAAATACTCCAAAATATCTAAGCTCTTAAATGATTGTTGATTACTTTAAAACATTCCTTGTGGTTAGAAATAATATCTCTTGCTAATATTCTTCTATAGGTTTTTCTTTTCTCCTTTTGCATTGCTTAGATGCTAAATAAGTCAGGAATAATTAAATGATGAAGCTGATAATCTAAACTGAATTCAGAGTTAGAATGTCCTTTTTTACTAAGTATTCATTGTTGGCTCTGCATTTATTTTATTGTATTTTACTTTTGCACAGAAGTTGCACTAATTTACTCAGATTCTCTCCTTCCTGCTCTCTTCAATGTGTCTTTATTCTATCGGGCTGATTTGCCCATTTTTTCCATAGTGCTTCATTTGCTCACTGTCCATATTCTCTGGGCTCTTTTTGGCTCCAGGTTTTGCATTGTAAGACCTATTAATGATATAGCTCATTTTGTGGTGAGTACTACATTCTTAAAGCATTTATAAAAACAGCTGACAAATCCTCAGTTGTAATTAGGTCAAATAATTCTAGAAAATTTCTTTTGTTCACTGATTCTATGGACTCATCATGGCCTTTTAGTGCTATTTTTTTTTCCTGGCACACAGATAATTACTTCTATTACCATCCTCAAATAACAACACTTTTCTTCTGCAGTCTTTGTCTGGAGCTGCCCATTAGCTCACTGACACCAGAGTTTCTAAAATGTTGTTTTTGTCCATAATTTATTTCCCCCAGAAATTTCAGCTGAGTTGCAAGCATCTGGTTTTCAGCTAAGGTCAGCTCTTTTCTCATCCAGATCCCTTATCTTCTCACTTAAGCATATGGAAGTTCAGATGCCTTCTAGATTGTATGGAGAGGTGCCAACTTGAAGGTACACATTCAAAAACTGGGAGATGAGTTTTTAAAGTGCTGATTTATGTTAATATAGTTGCTCAATGATCTGCTCCTCTTCTGTTTTCTCAAGCTACACCTAGGTAAATATTCAAATAAAACCTAGGTACCAGATGGTTTTATTTGAATATTTACAGACCAAAGATCAGTAAACAGACACTTTAAGGTTTCTTAGACCAGAGATCACCTATTTCTACAGGTTCAATTATAGAACAGTTATAGAACAATTCCAATACTAAAGTTTAATCAAAGAAATCTCTCGGTCCAGTTGACCAGTGTAATCAACTTGTATGAAGAAGATTCCCAGTGAGTCAACAGGTAGGGGTGAGGTTCAAGCTCGGTGCAGTGCTGGGTCTGAAGCCATTTTGCAAATTCTCGGGGTATATCAAGTTTAGCTGCCACCCACTGGGTATCTGCATACCTTTGTGGTGAGGCCAGGTCTCAGGAAGTTGTCAGGGTGAGGCAAGCAGAATTTATCAGGTCAAAACAGGCCAAGATTTCACAGTGTGAGGTAAGGCTCTGCACCTGTCAGACATGCAAGGCAAAAATGACACCAGGCTAGACCAAAAAACTCAGTTTTTCTCAGATTCTGCCAGGAGCCTGCGCTCAGTAGGGAGTCAGAATGGTGGGGTTAATGTACATCCCATGAGGTGGAGCACCAGTCATGGTTGGTGGTGGGAGGGAGGAGTGGCCCCTGCTACACAGCCACACAACTCAGTCACTGACACCCCTGAGTCTGCCTGTGCCTGTACACTCCTGAGCAGGCAGCTGACTCCTCAGTAGGGTGTGAGCTGTGCGGGTTGGGACAACAGGTGGGGCTATTGCAGTCCCCCAGACTGATGCCATAAGGAGGGGAGAGTTCCACCCAAGGAAGATGGTGTTTACAGTGGGAAAGGGACTTGGCACAGAGGTTCTGGCAACTGTCCCTTCAGCTCTCTTCTCAGAGCCGCAAGCCCCAGACTCTCCTCATGCACCTCTAGTCTGTTCTGCCCTCCCTCCACAGGAGCCCATGCTGAGTGTCTGTGAACAAGATTTTGTGTGTTAGCCCTTTAAGCATGTGCCTGTGTCTCTAGCAGATTTCCAGTGATGGCGAACCTATGACATGCGAACTCATTTTTTGGTTGATTTTTCTTTATTAAATGGCATTTAAATATATTAAATAAATATCAAAAATATAAATCTTTGTTTTACTATGGTTGCAAATATAAAAAAATTTCTACATGTGACACGGCACCAGAGTTAAGTTAGGGTTTTTCAAAATGCTGACATGCCGAGCTCAAAAGGTTCGCCATCACGGCTCTAGACTCCCTACTGATTTTCACTGCCAAATGCTATATGGGTGCCTCTTACTGGCTCTGGTGCTCTGGGTTGGGGGTCCTAGCATGGGTTTGAGACTTCATGCTCCTAAGGGGGAATCTTTGCAGTTGAGATATTACTTCCAGGATCATAGTCACCAACTGTAGGAGAGGGGCCAGTCCTTTTCACGTCTCCTCCCTTCCAGTTTTAATGTAGTTTCTTCTGTAAATCCTTGATCTGTAAATCCTTGATCTTATGACTTCTGACCAGGGAGTGTTCAGGTGCTTATTCCAGTTGAGTGTTCTGTGTTTCAGTTATAATTTCAGTTTGGTCCCAAGAGGATGCGAATATAGTTTCCACCTACTCTCCTGCCATCTTGGATCCTGCTTGGGTGTTTTCTGTTATCTTGTCCTCTAAATTGGTGATTTGATCTTCTATTTCATCTAACCTGCTGTTGATTTTTTCTAGTGTCTTCATTTCAAATATTGTATTCTTTATTTCTGACTGGTTCTTTTTTATTATTTCTTTGTTTTTGTTTTTTTTTTAATATATTTTTATTGGTTTCAAAGAGGAAGGGAGAGGGAGAGAGAGATAGAAACATCAATGATGAGAGAGAATCATTGATCAGCTGCCTCCTGCGCAGCCCCCACAACCTGGGCATGTGCCCTTGACCGGAATCGAACTTGGGACCCTTCAATCCGAAGGCCAATGCTCTATCCACTGAGCCAAACTCACTAGGGCTGTTGTTTTTGTATGCTTGCTATCTCTTTAAGTTCTCGCTGAATTTATACATTTATCCCCTAAGTTCCCTGAGCACATTTATAATCATTGTTTTGAATTCCATGTCTGGTAGATTGCTTTCCTCCATTTCATGTAGTTCTTTTTCCTGGGGATTTCTCCTGTTCTTTCATTTGGGGCATGCTTCTTTGTCTTTTCATTTGGCTGCCTCTCTGTATTTGTTTTTGTGGATTATGTAGATCTGCTATCTCTCTCCATGTTCGTAGGGTGGCATTATATGGTAAGTGCCCTGTGGGGCTCCTTAATAGTCTCCCTGGTCACCTGAGCCAGCTGCTTCAGGAATGTCCCTGATCCTAACCCCAACAACTTTACCACCAACCTAGACAAGGACATTTTCCTACTCCCCAAACATTCAATGAGATGATAGACTAGAAATACCCAGAAATGAGGATTCCCACTTACTCCATGCCCACAAGTTTTAAGTCTCCCAGCTAAAGGAATAGGGAGGGACTTTATCCATTTATTTCATAGTGAGAATAGTCATAAAAATAAGTATGAACAGCCCATGATATTTTTATGAGTTAAGAAACTTCACAAACACTATACAACCAAACTTCTATAAATAATTAAAGGAGTTGGTTTTCCTCTATCTTAAATTCAATTATATAGAAGTTACCTGTTGATAATAGGAGAGAATTGGTGGGATTTTTTAGAAACTAAAGGTCATATGAAGAACCAAGAAAAAAAAATCCTTTTAAGAGTGTATAGAATAGAAGTTCAACCCCAGCCAGGTGTCTATTATTCTCCCACAAGTATGCATGGGAAAGAAGTTATCTTTAACTATACTCAGTTATTTTCAAATATATGCTCTGAATAGTTTCAGTGTCACACTTGTCTTTGGAGTAGCCAGTATCTGCTTTCTTATGGCTAAAAGAACTTTCATTTGAACCAGTAACTGAACAAAAATTAAACTGTTAAAAATGTGATTTTTTTTTTTTTAAAAAACACAGCCTTTCCATTTTGGTTAAATAAGAAAAATAATTTTTTAGTTAAAGGATGTGTTCTTTTATATTCCACAAAATATTTTGAAACTCATATTTTTACAAAGACATCTTTATTTAGAAATCATAAAAAAATGAATAAATTAGGTTTGAACTATGCCTTGAAACCTAACTAAATAAAATCAGAAAGACTGAGAATTTAAAAAATATTTTACATGAACTTCCTGAGTATCAGGAGAATTGTCAGAAATTAAAGGCTTTTTTTCTGGTAAGTCAATATTTTCTTTTAGTGCGTCAACTTCTATTTGATTATCTCCTTTCAATTCATGTGAGAGAAACCTGAGGTCTTTATCTGTCAGTACATAGAGACCCTGCACCCACTTTAGCAGCTGCTCAGCTTCCCTCATCCATGTGACCAGGATTGGTGGACCCATCCCTCCTCCAAATCCCTGAAATTTCATCCTTGCCTGATGGGCAGTCTCAAAAACTCATCTTTGAAAATTTGTGCAAGAATTTCTCTGAGGGAACCCCTTAGGGTGAGCACTGCTAGGTGAAGGTGTGCACCGTAAAACTGTGACACGTCCTGCACACTGTTCTCCCACAGGAGGGGCCTCCCTGTTCCTCCTGGGGGATCTGCTGGAGCCTCTGCTGCCTCACCTTGTCCCCAGGCTGGTCCTCACTAGACAAGAAGCCTGCCAGCCTGAGGGTGACAGGGCTCTCTCCCCGGTGTTGACAGTGTGTGTCTCCCCACTGGGGAGGTGGGGCATCTCTGACATGTGCTGGTGTGGGCACTGCCTCTAGATAGACAGTGGTGATGCTTGCCCAGCATCATGAATGAACTTCATGCTCAGGAATGGCACCATTTAAATTATGATCAATAACTTTATTACTTAACATGGATTATACAATGGAAAAATGAAGGCTAAAAACAGAAAAAAGAAAATAATAAAAGCAAAACCACCCCCAAAGCCCCAAATAATAAAAATATAAAAAAACAAATCATGCCATGGAGAACATAAAAACAAAATAAAAAAAGAAAAGGTAAGGAAAAGATCAAGGAGTGGGGGTGAACCAAGTTTTGCCCTTATGACAGGGCGAGCACGTTCAACAAGGAGCCCTTGAGCTGGGCCCTCCACAAGCAGCTCCTCCTCTGAGGCAGGACCCAGCATGGGTTCCAGGGAGGGGTCTTCATCCAGTGGTGGTGGGGCCTCAGTTTGGTCTGGGGCCGGCCCTGGCTCCTCAGATGCAGCTGGAGAGGCTGCTGGAGGTGGTGAAAGCTCTGGAGGTGGACACACCTCCAGCTCTGCATCCTGCTCCTCAGGATGGACTTCAGGAGTGACAGGAGGAGCCGCCTCTGCCTCCTGGGCTGGTGCTGGAGTTGGGAGAGGAGAAAAGATCACCCAGGTGCCTGCATTTCCATCTGTCCCGCAAAGACAGAACACAGCCACAGCCCAGGACCTGCCACAGGATTTGCTCCCCACCCAGGCTCTGGGGTTTCTCTCTGTGTGTCTGGCAATAATTCTCCCCATCAGCTCACATGGATCTCCCCACCCATTCCACCCCCACCTCCTCTACCTTCTCACCCTTGGGCTCCACGTACTTGGGCTCTGCCTCAATGGGCTCCAGGTCTTCCCGCCCGGTGTTATTAACATAGGAATAGCGCTCCACGTCAGAGTTGAAAATTTCCATCCCCGTGTTGGGACTGAGCGGCTTTGAGGTTGGAGGCTTGTGGAGCCTGGGAGGCTTTGGTGGAGGAGTTTTCCTCCATCCACCTGCGGGCCCTGGCTCCCCAGACCCCCAGGTGGCCACACTCACTTCAGGCCTGCCCTGGTCCCCCGTGGTGTGGCTCACCAGCCCCTCAATGCTGGACATGGGGAGGGAGTCTTCCTCGACCACCTGCTGCTTCTCATTGACCCAGGTTTAGTGCTGCAATGACAGTGACCGTCAGCCGGTCAGGAGGCCTCAAGCCCGGCCCTAGTCACTGCTGCTTCTTCCCCTGGACCTTCTGCTCCTGGATCAGGCCCAGCCCTGTGTCTGCACAGACCTCCACCCAGGGGAAATGAGAGTCACCTCCAGGGCTCAGGATAGACCTGGGGCAGAGGGCGCCGCTCATACTCCATGTCACCCAGCCAGCCTGACCTGGGGTGCGAACATGACTGGTCCTGACCCCCCAACCCAACCTGTTCCAATTCCAGGCAGGCCCTCCCCACATGAACCCACCTTCACACACACACCACACACACACACACACACACACACACACACACACATGGAAAGGACATAGGGCTGCTCAGGGGGGATCAGAGTGGTAGCCTGGCCTGAACAAAACTGCCCTAAGCCTCCCTGTGTTACCTCCAGGTCCCGCCGTGCAAAGGGCCACAGGCGTCCTCTGGGCTGAGCCTGGGTCCAGCGGCAGGCACGTCTAAACACACTCTCATCGCTGCCTCTCTTGAGGCCTCGGCCTCGGCACACTGGGAGACAACAGGAAAACATGGTGTCCTCTCCAATGTCTCTATCCGAGTGAGACAAAGGGGCAGTTATAGAATGGGGCTGCCTGGTTACCAGGTTCTGTTGGGCTCCATCGTCAGGAAGTAAGGTCACTCTTGGTTCCTCTACCCCGAGCATCTCCTCAGACAAGAGATCTAGAAAGCTGCTTGCAGCCCTCTGACGAGCAACCACTCTTAGGAAGGGCAAAAGTAATGGAAGGCAGAGAGGAGAGATAGCAAGTTGGAACCTCAGTGATAGCATTAGATCTTCTGAAGGCTAACCCTGACTTTTGCAGTTATAGGAGTCATAAATTATGGCTTTATTGGTTCGGTCTATTTGAAGTGAGCTTTCTCTTACTTAAAATGTAAATATCTCTGACAAAGCATTGAAATGTCATAATAAGCATCTATTACTTTGTAATATAAATAAGGCACAGACACTGTCTCACATTCAACACATGTTTATTGAGTTCCTATTGCATATGAGTCCTTGTGCAGTCATTTAGGGCATCTTTCAGAAACCTAAATAATTATGATGTGAGATAGAATGGTATAAACTCAGTAAGTCAGACAAATAGATTTCCCTGAAGATTCCGAGAAGTCAGTTGTAGATTGGGCTATTCAGTAAGTCTTCTTGAGGCAATACCATCTATAAGACTCATAAAATAATAGGATCCTCTTTAAATGCTGTTCACCTATTCATTTATTCAAGAAGTAGTCATTAAGTACCTGCATTATGCCAGACCTTGTGGCAGAGGTAGGGATGAAATAGCAAACAAAAGTAGAGATAATTCCTGCTCTCATGGAGCATCAATTGGGGGATGGAGGTCATTAGTCAACAAATCACAATAATACTACTAATATAACTGGGATCAGTGCTATAAAGAAAGTACACAGAGATCCAACAGTATGAGCTAAAGGAAATGTGAAGTCTGTAAACAGATTGTTTGCATTTTATTTAGGTGAGGAAACATCATGTCAAAGATTGACTTGCTGAGATCTCTCAGCTCATTGGTGTCAGCACCAGAACTGGAATCCGGTATTCTTGAATTCTTGCCTGCTGCTTTCTCCATTATATCAAACATCTTCCTCTTAGATAGCATTATGACTTTTTATTATAAATGATCCTAGGCCAATCATGGTTCCTAGTAAAGAGTTTGTTCTCAGAAAACATAGCATCTGTGTCTCATGACCAATTAATACCATTAAGAAAATTATTTTAGTAACAGTTTTCTTGCAGTAAAGTGGTAATGCCATCCAGCTAGAATAAGGTATTTTGTAGCAGCATAAGAAATGTTAACCTCTGGGGGGGGGGGGGTTGGAAGAACATCTGTAATACATCTTCAGTATTAAATTAATGTCATTTCCAGTTGTGCTGGCCAGATTCTTTGTCTTTCCTTGACAGGCTGACAAAGAATGAAAACCAACCCAAATTATGCCTCCTGGAAGTCACATGTGGCCTAACTGGACTCTTTAGTTGAAGCACTGACATGTGGCAATTTTGTAGAAACAAATGATCATTATAGAGGCCATGATCCGCAAAACAAATAGGATGCAATTAGCATGTGTCACCACTGGTTTTTGGTTAGAAGTATCTTAATAGATAACAAATAATAAAGGTCAGTGTATTGAGACAAACTCAGTTAATTAGTTCCTTGTTTCTGGGGAAGAAAGTAAATTATTTTAATTATTTTTTTCTCCTCTATTTCAAAGATGCCACTGTTCCCCATGGAAAGAGTCAGGGTCCCTTGTATTGTTTGGTTTCTCACTTCTGTAAAGAGAGCTCTAAAATTTGTCCTTACAGTTTTAGCACCTTCTTTGCAAAATAGATTTTTTTATTGCATTTTTCATGCTCAAGGTATCCCAAAGCAATTCACAGTAATGAGTTTCAAATCTGGATTGACGGTGGCTCGGTAGGCAATCATGTTAGCCATTACATATGCAAGGCTAGCTTACACCCAGCTCTGAAATTAAAATATATCTCTTTACAAGAGCACATTCTCCTGGGATACATACAGAGGTCTCTCTCTCTCTCTCTCTCTCTCTCTCTCTCTCTCTCCCCACCCCCACTTGCTTAGCACAGAACCTGCACTGACAGTTACCAGGTGGAGGTAAAAAGATATGATGTGTATCACTCTCACAGATATACTTGATGATTAAAGAAATAAATTTGGAAAATTCTTAGGTTATATTGGGGGTGGGGGTGTCCACACAAAGAACCAGGCGAACACAGCTCACACTGGGTCTGCATGTCCATGCTATCGGCAGGGCTGAGCTCGCCTCCAAGAGGCCTGCAAATACAAAGCCACCTCTCTTGAACACTCTATGCCTGTGTGAGAAACTACTCCCAACTGCTCCCAGAGAACTCTCCAAGCCCCTATCATAGCTTGTATTATGCATGTTTTCTTTTTTATACCTCTCAGTAGACTATAAATTCTATAAGAGCAGCAACCTTGCCTAACTTGTTCACTGTTGAACTCACAGTAACTTAGTCACATTACCTGACCTATAGTAGTTGCAAATATTAGTGAGAATGAAAAATAAAGAAAAGATGGATGGGAGAAGACAGGAAAAGTAGAAGGAGGGAAAAGATGTAAAGAGAGGCAGGAAAGAAAGAACAGTTTAGGTACATTCTGGAATAAGATATGATTGTTCTGATTCTCTGTATCCCATCTAGAATATCCAGGTTGCAAAAGACAATGTATTTGGATTCCCTTCTTCCTAATACAGGAATATATTCTATCACAATTCTGGTAAAAAGTTATTCAACCTTTGTTCAAACCCACAACTTGCCCAAGATAGCCCTTGATATTTTTGAAAAGCCTTAATTGTTAGAATATTTTTCTCCCAAACTATACAATCTATCTTCTGCAACTTGTATGTATTTATCAAAGTTTATATATCTGCCATTCAACCAAGTAATTTAACTCCTTTTAATACATACATGAGAGCTCTCAGATAACTGAAAGGTCTTCCTTTAAGATCCGAGATCTTGGGTCACTATCCTGGTCATTGCTTTTGGACATTCTCTGGTTGCTCCTCATTAATGGCACTTGTCTTTGTAAAGAATACTATAGATGTACGTGCCCTCACCCTCAGCACATATGGCACTATTCTCTACACTGATCAGGATCATCTCCTATGTCTATTTTGGTTCCTTCTGTGCTTCTGACATTATGAAACTCCAGATCCTTTCAACATTAATTTTTGTGAAGCCCATGAATTCTGTGATCTCTATTTTCAATAGAGGGCATTTTGTTCATTTTTGTTTCTACTTTATGTTTACTTTTTTTTATACAAATGAGATTTCACCTTGATAGCTTTTATTTCATTGTGGTTATTTGAGCTTACTTATTATTTCTTATTATTGATTTTTTAAAATGTCCTGATTTGGTCTTCTTCCATTCAACTTGAAGGTACAGAGTTAAATAAGATAATAATATCTGCTACAAGAAAAATTATAGACTTCTAAATGGAAAAAAATCAATGTCTATAGGGCTATATGTGAGTGCAAAGCACTAAGAAAGTACCAAGAAAAGCCACCAAACCATCTATTGGTGGGAGAACAGAAGTCTTCCTGTAAGAGGTGACGGCTAAGATGAATTTTGAAAGATGTGTATAAGTTAACTAGATGAAAAAGAAAGGACAAGGGGATTTCAGGCCAAATAAATGACATAGGCAATAGCTTGGAAGCATGAGAGCAAATGACATGTTCTCTCATCTGTGCTATTAGATTTTCCTTTCATCTTTGTCTCCATTACAAATTTGAAAAGCATGAACTCTATATCATCATTCAAGTTATTGAGGAAATATTCAATATATGCCTCTGCTGGCTCTTGCATGTGATGGTATGGTAAGAAAATAGTTCATGGAGGACAAATTGACATTTAAAAAGTTATGACCTATATTTCCAGAACTTACCATTTCTAGGTTCCAGACTCCTAAATTAGTGTAAAAAGTTTTGGCACAATAAGAAACATGATATATCCATGCAGCTGGTAAAATAAGTAGAAATATAATATAAACAAGAGTAATTGGAAAAAGTTTTCCTAGCGTTCTTTACCTTCCAGCACTCGGTCATTCATTTTCTAGTGGGTGAGAGAAGAATTACTACCAGCCAGAATTTGTCACATGCAAACCACTAAGCCTAGAACTCACGGTGCTATTAGATTGTCTGTCCCCCATGGGCAAAGCATTAATTTTCACAGAGCCCTAACCTATATTATTTAGAGTAACACCAGCTCTGATGAAGATAAAATATAACAAAATAAAATTTCAATGTCTCAACAAAACAGAAGTGTCTTTATCACTCACATAATAGTCTGACAACAGTTCCAAATCACAAGTCAGGGACCCAGGGCCCATCAATCTTCTGGTTCTGCTCATCATAATAATGTGGCTTCCAAGGTCCTAATGCTCATGTTCATCAGACTTGTGGAAAGGGAAAGGAAACAAAGGTTAAGATCAATCACTTCTCAACCCTTTAGTCCTGAAAATGAAACATGTTAGTTCTGCTCACATCCCATTGGATAAAATAGTCATGTGACCATGCTGGACTCTTACTGTTCAGCTGTTCTCTGGAAGGGAATGCATAAGGTTTGGTGTATTACTTTGGACACAAGCTTTACCAGTGGTGCCACAAGCTACACAGGAATCTAGTTATCTTTGTGTGTTATAAACACACTAACAACCAATTCAGATACTTTAAATATTTAAAAATCTTCAACAGAGGAGTATATCAATCATCTACCCAGCACCTCTCTTATAATTATTAACCTATTACCATTAATTAGTCAATTCTCACCAATACACAATTTAAAGTGTTACTTCAAAATAATTTGTTAATAATTATGAAGCTCATGAAAATGACTTCCTGAAATTCTAATCATCCTAGAGGCATTTGATTTTATCTCTTTAAAACAAAAGAAAACAGGAATATTCTAATATTGCCCTGAGATATACAATAGACACTAAACCTTCTTCCAACATCATAAACAAAATATTTGGTAAAATAATTTAGCAAGCTATGCATACACTAACTATATTATGATCCAATCAGCAATATTCCATATTGTTCCAGATATATCAAGATTATCCACTTGGTCAAATGTTTTGCTGAAGGGAAATAACTGTATGTATAACTTTATCATGACCTGCTTGACTCCTAATCGTAATTAAAACAAGCAAGCAAACAAAAATTGCGCCATGCCTTTGTTGCTTAGTGAGAACATTTTAACCTATGCTGTCTCCTAGTGAGAATCAAATTTTGCCAATGTGCTCAGGAATTATTTATTACATTTCAAAAATGATTCTAGAAAGCAAGGAGCTACAGCAGTGTGAGAGATACTGGAATCCATCAGCCACACGGTGAAGACCTTTGGGGATCTTGGGAAGCTGTCTTTAAAAAGCCCAGTAAATTGGAACAGCCATGGGTTTCAAATTTCCCATTTCTCAGAGTTATTAAGGCATAGCAAGAGGAAAAAGAAAATTATAGGGAAGGGAGGAAAAACAATTTCATACTAGGTATCCCAGGGGCAAGAATATGGTAGCATGTCATCATAATTCCTCAGGTTTTTGTCTACTTACTGGCATCCTCAGAGGTTTTATTCCTTGAGGAGAAAATAGCTTTGTTCACATTCTATAGCACCATTAGAATAAATGCTTATCTATTTGCAAAGCTGTATTATAAGGAGAGATATCCATAGTCCTTTTCTTCTGGGCATTTACCAATATAACGAATGTGATAGGAATTGAACGGACAGTAGTTCTATGTTAGCAGCAAAATAGAAAAATGTATAGCTCTTGCTACTCTGTCAAGGTACTTCTGTGTCAGATTGTGGAAATGGTTTCCATTTCTTGGGCTCATTTTATGATGCCGGAAGTATAGGGCCAATATCAGGAGAATGGAAATCTCTGGGAAAGTTATCTTCTTTCAGTTTCTTGACTATGATTGCTGCTCTTAATTAGTGCTCCTTAGGGTTTGGATTCTTGAATGATTTCACCCAGAGTTTTTTTTTTTTCTTTTTTGTCATGAAGAGGACTGTGGAAAGCCATGGAGGCAGAACATCTTGGTCTGGGTCCTCCTGATGCACATTGAATCTCAGTGGGACACACCATTTAATTACTAACTCTAGTGAACCCCAGATGTCTCAGCTGCAAAATAGAGATGTGCTATTATTGATTTACCTTGCAGGGCTTGTGCAAAACTTAAATTAGATAAGCTATTAAGAAGTACATATTGTGTTATACTTTGGAATGTCTCCAAAAATAGGGAAATCTTACTTTATCCATGCAATCTTCAGATAAGCGGAGAGCCTTCCCTGTGAAAGCAAAGGCCAGTGGACAGTTGCAGCTAAGTTAATCACTGTGGTTAGATACCTAATTTCTTTAGAAATGATACTTACCCTTTATTTTTGTTGTTACTACTGTGATCCTCCAAAAACAGGAGCAAATTAGATCAATGACCAGAGTTTGGAGCCTGTGGTGTGGAGAAGCATAAAGGACACAGGGCTGGTGTCCAGCAGCTGTCATTTCGGAATTGATGCATCGTTATCAGTGCTGGGAAAAATCATACGACATCTACTGACACTGATTAAAGCTGATTTTCCCCCTGAAATGCTCTCTCACATCTATTGCACGGTAATGAGTCATGCCCAATGTCAGCCTTTCACTTTCTGACAGTCTAAGTACACATCCTTGGATAGGCTCCAGGCAGGCTGACATCTGAAATATAATGAACAATGCCATTCTAAATTGCCAGAGAATGTAAAAGTAAATGTGTGAGGAGCCATATGGAACTTGCTATTGTATTGGATGCTACAGTACATTGTTGAGCATTACTTAGCAGTGGGAAATGTGTACTGTAAAAGATGGATGACATAATTCTCAGTGTGATGGCAGCTTGAGCAGAAAAGGCAACTTTTGAAATACCAATCATGTAAAAATGTCCACATGTGCTTCCAGCCCATAGCAGCGCCCTGTCAGTGTCTCTCATCTAGAGCCCATTGGGGATGAGAAGAGGATCTCTAGGTCATTGGTCCTTTGAGTCAAGGCACCTGACACCTGGGCAGTTCTTCCTCTGGCTAGTCACTGGGCAAAGCGTGCACAAAGCAGAGCCTCCCCTCAAGAGTTCTATATTGTGAAGAAGCCAATTTAAAGGCATTGTTACAATAGGATACAAAAATATGTTATCTGAGAAATGAACATGGTGTATTGGAAGTGGAGAGGAGAAAGTAGCCACGTAGGCATGGGAGGAGGCATGGGAGGAGGCAAAGGAAAAGGATTACAGAGAGAATAATAGTCAAAGGCTTTAAACATGGACTAGTTTACTAGAGAGATTGGGATTTCATGGCTTAGAGTTCTCCATCGGCAGAAGTAGGTGGGGTGAAGTATGGCCTCGGAGCATAACTGCCAATAGTTTGGATGACTGCAGCTTGGAGAGCATGTAGGAAGGAGTGAGAACTGAGGCGGGACAGGTGCCATGTCACGAACAACAACATTTTGAGAGCTAAAGATAATATATAGTAAATTTAACAGAATTTTGAGGTGTTTCCCAAAATTATTAAGCACAGAGACATGCTGGTTAGCCCACAAAATGTACTTTGGCTACAGTCACGTTGCCCAATGAGACTTTTCGTCTTTCTAAGTGGTTGCATGTGTCACTGAGGACTCCTATTTCTTAGGGACCCAAAGACATACCTTTGGCAGGGATAGTCCTACTTTTCCTCTGACAGAGAAACCCATGATGTGAATGATTCAGTAGAACATCATCAAAAAGTAGGAAAGTGTCACCGATCAGGATTTCAGTTAAAGACATTAGGATGCATTAAAAAATGTAATACTCGTTGCAGTTAAAATGAATGAGGTCATTCTATAAACAAAGATTTGGAAAGATCATCAGAACACGTTGCTAAGTCAAAAAGTGTATTAAAGAACAATATGTACAAAACATTGTGGATGTACACCAAGATATTTTTATGATTCCAAGGAGTTTGCTTGAGTAAGATGGAGATTTCAGTTTTGACTTCATATATTTTTGGTTTGCTTATTTGTTTTACAGTGAGCTGACATTGTTTTACAATTTTCAAACTCCCACAAAAACTTAGGAGAACAAACAAGATAGGAAGGAGAAGCAGGAAAAATAGAGGTGAGATGTTCACAAAAATTTTCTGCTTGGAATTCTTTTGATGACCTCACCTCAACCAATCATTCAACAAATTGCTTGACTAATGATTTTTTTTTATTGACTTGGTTTAATGTTTGGCTAAATTAATCCAAGTGCCTGGTTGTTTCTTTTGTCCCCACAGCTTTATTTTCTTTAGGCCTATCTAGGTTTCTTTTAGTCATTTTTCCTGAAATAGAACTTTACTAATAGAAAACTGCTCAGTTTTGAAATGTATATTTCAAAGAAAAAATTAAAGGAATTAAGGTGAGGATGGAGGATAGATTCTGATGTGTTGTGAATTAGAGTGTTAAGGGGTAGGATGACAACTATTGAGAGAGGGTTTGTGATTTGAAAATAGGTCTGTCTAGACAGAAACACATAGGCACAGGATTTCATAAATATGAAAACTGGTTGTCAAGGGAGTCATAATATATATCAGGCTAAGATATCTCAGTGGTTGAAATGACTTATGAAGGAGAATGATGCCCATGGAAATACAATAAATAATCTGCAAAGGGTGTGTCCAATCCTCCTCCCCACCCAAGTCCATCACTCCTTGGCCTCTTTTAGGTGCAATATGAAATGATATCTTGAATTGCACAAGAATGGACCGTTTATGCACAAATCTTAATATTTGGTCATGGATTTTAAGGACCAGCCTCTGTACCTCTCAGGCATCTTCAGGCTGCACCCTTAGGGACCCACATTAGATGACCCTAAATCTTCACTTCTCTGATTCTCTTTTTTTCATTTGTCTCCTTTTAATGGTGGCAGCCAATTGGGGTTTGAAATGGTTCAGTTCACTGCAGAGATTAAAGGCTAATTTTGTTTACTTTTAATTCAGATAAACCCTGGAGACCAGTTAGTTATCTCAGGCCTAGGGCCTTGCTCCAAGAAAGAAGCAGGAGATTGTTACCAGACTCTGGAAACTATAAAGCCCAGGTCTGGTGTCCTCCCACACTTTCATTTATCTTCCTCCTGTCCAGCCGTTAGTTACCAAGGCTCAAAAGTATTGTCAGTGATTAAAACTGTTCCATTAGAGTGAGGGCATTTCTTGGGAGGAAGGGATTTGAATTCACATGTAAGAAAAGGAAGCTGGAAACAATAGCTGTGGACTATATAGAACACATTTTCAACAGTGACACTTTGGGGCATTATGAGGCCACAATAATATTAGTGTTTAATAAGATTCTGAGTGTCTTTGGCCTTTGAAAGCATTGATCCCAAACATGTCAGACAATTGGCATGGGAGTGGGGGATGATGCTTCAAAAAGCATTTAAGGTCTCAAGTCAAATCATAAGATAAACACATATAGTGGAATTCTCTTGAAAGTCTCTTTGGAGAAGGCCACCTTTGAAACCCTCTCTCATTTAAATAAATGCAATAAATCCCCCTTTTCTTCAGCAATTAGGTATGTGTAGACATTATCTCTAGTACTAGAACAAATTGGATTGTCTTCACTTGAGCATCAGATGAAGACATTGGCTTTCATATGGCATTCATGTTGCATGAAAAACACATCTCATAGAATCCTAGACCTCCTCTTCACATGGGAAGATGCTCTCACTCAGAGAGTGGGCAGGAAATGAAACCCACTGAAAGGGTAGCGGATGCTCTTATGGAACACAGCCCATTGAGTATAATGACTGGAAGAACTGTCCATGAGATTTACCTTTTTAAAAACATATTATTACAAAAATATATGCAAAAGTAGAAAGAAGAGTAAAAGAATCCCTCATCACCCAGCTGAAATGATTACCAATATCCTGCCCACACTCTATAAGTTGATATTCTCACATTTTTCTTTGGGTAAGATATGAATTTTAAAAATTAAAATGTGAGTGGTGCAAGTTTATCAGCCTGCACTTTAATCCTGGGGTCGGGGGGAAGCTGTTGTGATCATATTTTAAATCTCAAGCCTGCAGTCTAGGTCATACCAATTTTGGTAGCATCTATTGATCTTCTACATTTATATAATTTCTTAAAATAGTGCATAGGGAGGAACCCAAGATGAGTTCCCCTGGATGTAAAAACATAAAAGCAGCATATGCAAAGGGATTTCTCAAGATAATCATCTTTAAATAAAGGGGAAAATCATAGTAGCGGGTTGATTTCTTCCCTCTCACCTGACAGTATTTACTCCATTCTCTGTCACTACAAGGAGTGCAAAGGAGAAGAGAATTTCATTGTTTCTTCTTTCTCTTTATAAGCCTAATTCATAATTTGGCTGTTGAGCTAGGTTAGAGATGCTCATGTTCTTGTCTCTGTGTTCACCTGGACATGAACCAGGTGAGTTCTTTCTCTTGTTTAAGGCACCCTAGCCCTCTCACCAGTCCAGAGCTACTGAAAAAAAGTTTCAAGTAGCCACTCATATATTTTATAAAAAATATTTTGCAAAACGCTGGCAGCATAAGGAGTTAAATTTGAGAACTTTTCAACATTCAATTGTGTTCTATTTTTAATAGTGAGTTTTCCTCTGAATGCATTTCTGCCCTTTAGAAATTGGATTCATCTCCATGCTGTACTTTTATAATTCAAATCTGGGGTTTTTCTAGAAAATTTTAAATGCGTGTTTTTATAACATTGAAGTTCTGTTTTGAATGGCTTTAACTTTATTCCCCAGGCAGTCTGAGACAGGATAGGAATTATTTGCCAGGGGGAGCAGATCATTATTTCAAACTGATGACTTTAACTAAGTAGAAAAATAATTATTATTATAAAGAGGTAACTGCACCAAGCACTCATAGACAATGCATCTAGAAAACATAAACACTTCACTGTTGCGCAAACTACAACTTGGTACAAATGTCCATATAGATCGGTATTGCTGGACTGATAATTCATGGAGGATGGATATAGTCTAGCTCAATCAGCCATGTGTTCTTTCTATGCAATAAAGAAAATGTTCATTATAACCAGATGCCCAATGTCTTAAACATTTACTGAAATGGAGAAGAAACAGCCGGGTACAGGGCTTCCAGCGCAGCTGGATCAGAGCGGGAAAATCTTCTGCAGCCTGAGATGATGTAGGTAGCCAGCGAGATGGCAAGGATTGGAGGGAGCAGTGCACATCATAATCAGGAAAAAGAAATAAAAACATAGCACATGCAACCCCAATAGCTGTACTTTATGTATTTATAAATATTTAATACACCTATTATACCAATAAATTATGTACTATCAAACATCATTAAAAATATAACATGAATAAAAATATAAATTAAAATATTTACATTTTTTTCCCCAGTGGAGAATGTTGAGCAACCCCTGGAAGAATATAGTTCACTGTCCCTTGATGTAAAAAATCCTTCTCTGTTGAACTACAGCACTCACTCTGGCTTTCTAGCCAGTTCATCATTAACCATATTATTGGGGTAAGAAGGTATTGAAATCTATGGCTCAACATAAATATAACTTTTGAGACAACTCAAAAGTTAAAAGTTTGTTACTATAGGATTAGGTGAACCTAGGTTTACAGTTGTTATTACTTGAAACAGAGTTTATTCTTGTATTGTTGTTTATTAATTATTGTGTTAGTTATTACGAACAACTATAAACCTACTTTGCAAGCCCTGATATTTTTATTTTATATTTTTAAATCTTTACCCAAAGAATGAGGATATTTTTTCCATTGATTTTTAGAGAGAGTAGAAAGGAGGGGAGAGAGAGAGAGAGAGAGAGAGAGAGAGAGAGGAGAAAGACATGGATTGGTTGCCTCCTGCTTGCCTGATGGGACCAGGGGTTGAACCTGTAATCAAGGTATATGCTCTTGACTGGGAATCAAACCTGTGACTCTTCAGTCCAAGGGCTGATGCTCTAACCACTGAGAAAACCAGTCAGGGCTGCAAACCTCTGTATTATATTTTCATGCATTTGTTTTTATGGCTCAAAGGATCCCTCTGAACAAAGTAGAACCATCTTAGATAATGAATTTAAAATGATCACAAAGAGGACAGGCTTCGGGACCTGGTTATTGTATCAAGGGACTCTGGGTGACTTCTTGGCTCTCAGACAAGAGGATGTAAGTGAAAGAGCATGGAAAGCCCGCAAGTTATAGAGCATCGAGCATCTGTGTCTTGCCTGGGCTCAGTCCTCACCCCTCAGTGCAGGTAACATGATTTCCCTGCATGCTGTGGGCCTCTCTTCTAGAAAACAGGCAATATTGCTTCAAGATTTCCTGACTACTCACATCAAAGCCCTTTGCCTTCACCTTCCTAAAGTGAAAATACCTCCTAAGGACTCTGTGTTCTGCCTTCTGCTCAGGCTCGAGTGGAGACTAATAGACATGGAAGGATTAGAGGATCTCAAACCATCTACTCTTTAAAGAGATGGTTGCATTTTTAGTTCCCTTAGAAATGAACTCGAATGTTTGAGTTTAAAATATCATAGATGGTATAATTTTAGTTTGCTTTTTTTCCCATCAGGTTAAAAATATCTTTCAAATAATTTTCTTCTCATTGGTTTTTCTCCGTCTCAGATTCCTTCAAACCCAAATTTGGAGCCTTTATTAGTTGATAGTGTCTTCTTACTATTAATCATGTTCTTTGATAGATATTAAAATTGACTTTATTTATTGAGAGATTGATACTGATGACCTTAGGATGAATAATAATCATAATTATTTTTAATGCTGAATCTTGGCGATCATGCTAGTTGTATATTAATAGCCTTAGTTGCATTTAGAGCTGAAACATTAGAGATGTTCTTTTTGTTTTTCTGCATTCTTGCCAAAAAACAACAACCCACATCCATACAAGTGCTGTGGCAGACCACTAAGACGTATCACCGAAACATTTTGACTTACCTCCCTTGAGGTGGAAGAGAGCAGGGAATAGGCTAGGAGGGCATTGAGGACATTGCTGGGAAGATAAAGCCACTTCATCTTATTGTTTAATAATTCCTTTCAATGACATTAAACATTATTTGGCACTTAAAATGTGCTGGACACTCTGTTAGGAGCTGGAAACAGAGATGGATTAAAATTTGAAGCTTGCCGTAGAAGGGCTCACATTTTGGCATGACAGACACACAAATACCAGGTAAATTCTGAACAAGACCACAGAAATCCTGTTAAAGGTATATGGAAAGTGTTATGAGAGCCCAGAAGAGCATGACCCAACCTAGCCTGGTAAGGAGTGAGGAGTTCTTTTGGGGATACGTGGCAGGTGAGGAGAGCAAGGTTTCTTGCTTCTTGGAGAATGAGGCAAAGGTAAGAGTACTAAGGACACAGAAAACGGAAATACCACCATGTGCCTCTAAAACATTCCCCTTACCCCTTGACTCTCCTGTGGCCAGCTGTGGAGAAACATAAAAGCAAGAGCTTAGCTAGACATGTGGGGGGTTCGTTGCATAATCAGCGTGTTAAAGTAAGTACAATGTGTAGTGTCCCCCAACCCCCAAGAGATAAGGCCAAAGCCGGTCTAATAGCTCCGAGTCAGTGTTACTGAAGAAGCCCAGAGAAGAGTGCAGTGCCGGCAGCTTTCCAGAAGTTCCCCCTTACTCCCCTGGAGGCAGCATAGGGTCTCTCCGCTCAGTTACATGTGCATCCAAACCCCAGCTCCAACCCAGGTCTGGAAACACTTTAGTGCTGCTTCACTGACTCTTCAACATGATGTCTTCTCAGGTGGGCACTCTGCGTTTCCATGTGCCAGTCCTGACTCCCTTTCATTTAATACAGAGGTTTTTCTCATTTATTCCTAAGAATAGATCTCCTGTTTTTTTTAATTGAAGTTCACAGGTAACTGTGCACAGTAGACCATATTTCTCATTCTTTTGTTTGTTTGTTTTCTTTTTAATTTATCTTTATTGTTGACTAGAGGCCCAGTGCAAGAAATTCATGCACAGGTAGGGTCCCTAAACCTGGCTGGCAATCAGGGCTAATCTGTGGGGCAACCAGCAGGGCGATCGAGGGAGGGGAAGGGACGGGGAGATGGACGACCTGCTGGCACCCGCCTTGGCTGGCCTGGGGCCTGCATGCTGGGGGCAGCTCCTTCATTGAGTGTCTGCCCCCTCGTGGTCAGTGTGCATTATAACGGCTATTCGTTCTGCTGTTCAGTCAATTTGCATATTAGGCTTTTATTATATGGGACAGTATTACAGATGTCCCCCTTTTTCCCCATTGATCCCCTCCATCCTGCATCCCCTACCCCAGGCCTTCACCACACTATTGTTTGTGTCCATGGGTTGTGCATATGTGTTCTTTGGTTTATCTCTCCTCACCCACCCACCTACCTGCCCCACCTTCCCTCTGAGATTCATTTATTTTTAAATTTTGCTTTCTGAACAAGGAGTTTTGGAGTCTATGATGGGTTAGAACTTCATAAAAATTCTGGACTTCATTCTAAAACTTAAAATTTCAAGTGATTTGGAATCATACATCTCAGTTTTGTCTGTTAAATTTGAATATTTCTTTTTACCCTTAATAGTTCTGAGATAGTTTTTATAATTAAAATATGTGAAAATCCTCTCACTGCAGAATTTTTGACACATAGTTAGAAAACTGGAGACACTTTATGGTGTTGAAAAAACTGGGAATTCTGACCCACATTGCATGATGACTCAGATTTGACCTGTCTGGTTTGAGAAGCAGCTCTGTCACCAAGATTTGCCTGTTTGTGAGAACAATGAGAGAGGCTAGGTATCATTTTCAGAGGACTTCAGCCTGTTTTCAGAATGTGGCATTGAACTTTAGAGCTTTTCTATGAGGCAACCAAAGGGATCACATTGTAATTCTTTTCAAGAAGCTAGAGATTTTAATGACTAAAGTATTTGCCAAAGATAAATAAATTTAATGCAAGGAAAGAATATTGGATACATATTTTATATTTGAAATACCCTGTATTTGTCTGCTTAATTTTTATTACTTGTCACCCTTATAACCACACTTTTATTATATTCATTGAGATTAAAATTATTATGGTTGTGTTCTAGTAAAAAGAGATTAAGTGACATGGATACCTACCAGGTCATGGAGATTGAGTCAGTGTTACTGAAGCCACCAATCATGAGGATCAGAGTCATCTTGTCAATGATCAGTTTAGAAATAAGGATCTGACCTGGTCTTGGCCAATGAGACATGAAGGAAACCATCATGGGATGTTCTCAGAAATATTTTCATGTTTCCAAGTAGTGAACATGGAGAGAGACACTGCCTTTAGACATCCCAGAATCACGGGAGCCCTCTTGCTATTGGCCCGAGGTGGAAGCACACACCAGAATGAGGGCAGAACTCAGGGTGGTGGAGGAGCAGAGCGGAAACGTTTACAGCTCCCTTCTGAAGCTGCCCTCCAGCTGAGCTGCTCATGTGAGTCACCCATTTTTCTCTCTGTTTAAGCTGGGATAAATTTTCTGTTTCTTATAAATATGACAGCATCTTCTCTGATAAAAACAGACCCACAATATTGAAACTGGCCCTTCATTAGCCGTCTACTATCACCTGGAAGCATCAAAGGAGAGATGCAAAGAGAGCACAAGGTCAGGCAGATGCATGCTAGATGTTCTAAGGTGGAGTGTGTGTTCTGTTCCTTTACCCAGGCAAGGGGTACGCATAAACAGCCTCTTTTCCTATTCCCTCCACTCCAGGGGTCTCATGCATGGTCTATGGACCCTTTCATAGTCTGATAATACTAACACTTCCAGATAAATATTTTTAAATTAATAAAATACATATAATTATAAGTATTATATAGCAATAATTATCAAAATGTGTTTTAAAAATTAAATATGTGGTACATATGCTCCTTCATCATGATATTTTTGATTTGCTGATTGGGCCTGTATATATAACATTAGAATCAAAATTGTGTATGCATATCAAATGTGAATTAAGATTGCTACCATCTCAAATCTTGCACATTTATGTTAAAAAAATTCCTAATTACTTTTTCTAATATTGGAAAGTTCCATGACTCCTGCTTGGAAATAAGCTCTCTGAATAGTTTCTATTACTAATCTTGGCTAGGGCAAACTTGAGAAGGCTAATTTTGTTATCTGCTAAAATGGCCATATTAACTATCCTAATTCCTGTTTCATTGGTTCAAACCTCAAATGTAACTCCCTAAAATTGATTACAGCTTCACTCTATGTGTAATTAACAATTCAGAAAACAAAAACACATATTGTAAAATTTAGCAGAGCTCTTGCATAAAAACTTTTTATTTGGTTTTAAAAGGAAAAAATGCTACTAAGGAGACAGTTATTCTCTGCTCTCATCCCCAAATTCTCTCTGCCAAAATTTTCATTTGGGTCCTCTTTTTTGATGCACATCAATGAACTTTGCAAAATATTTATGTGTTATTATTTTTACAAACTATTTATGGTTATTATTTAAAGTAGGATTTGAGGTACAAAATGTGGTGGCTTTTCTTTATTGAGTAGTAAGCCAGCTAAATGAGTGAAAATATGGTAGCTGTTAAGAGCCACAAGCATACATAGGGTTTAATGTATATATCAAAGCTAAGTGACTGGAATGACGGAACAACCAGAACAACCAGTCGCTATGACATGCACTGCAGTGGCCAACCAGCCCCATCAGGGCCCCAGTTGGCCCTCCAACCTCCCGAGGCCCCTTCCCCAAGCCAGCCCTGCCCCTAATCGGTCCCCACACCCTGATTGGGGGCAGGGCCTGCAGCCAACCTCCCTCGGCCCCTCCCCACCACCAGCCTGGCCCGATCGGCCCCCCTTGGGCTGGCTGGACCCCACCCATGCAGGAATTTGTGCACCAGGCCTCTAGTATATCTATCTATCTATATCTATCTATCTATCTATCTATCTATCTATCTATCTAGATATAATAGATTTTGAGAAATTTTGTTGATGTAGCAGCTCTCCAAGCTCCCACTCTTTTTTTTAAATCTACCTTTATTGATTTCAGAGAGAAAGGGGGAGGGAGAGAGAGATAGAAACATCAATAATGAGAGAGAATAATTGGTCCTCTGCTTCCTGCACGCCCCATACAGGGGATAGAGCCCACAACCTGAGCATGTGCCCTGACCAGGAATCGACTGTTCATAGGTCGACGTTCAACTACTGAGTGACACTGGCTGGGCAAGCTCGTACTCTTTATACAAATAGATGTATTTTAGCAAATAGGTTCATTTAAAATGACCTGTCTGATGTTTCAATGTTATCCATCAGTTTAGTATTACATTTATCTGAATTCTCATTGTTAGTAGAAACTGTAAGAAATCACCAGAAGGTAGTCTCCTAGGGGTTTCCATCTGATCAAGTTTTCAACATTTCCTGAAATGGCTAAGCCTCATTAATGGCTACTACTTCTTCCTAAAGAAACTGCCCTGGTTCTTTACCTGGAGCTGATCAGGCTTGATAATGAATGATGTGGAAACTGCTAGGCATTAGCATCAGAGCCGTCGTGAGAGACAGGATTATATCATTAAAAATTTTACAGCCAGAATGGAGATGAGGGTAACAGAAGAATAAAAGAGGTAACAGGCTGGTTAGAAGGAAACATTTAAAAAAAGGGGGGGTGAAATGAAGCCTTAAAGTTTCAACTTACTTTTTCAAAAGACTCTGAATTCAATTGATTCCTTATTTTGAGGTCGAGAGTGATATCATACTCAGATGTGCTCTGAGAATTAAAACATAGAATTCAATTCATCAAGTATTTATTCATTTGTGTATTTGTTCTTAAAATATTTTTCTTATAATAAAAACAATAAGTCCTAGAACTTTCTCAACTTAATAAAAGACAATTATGAAAAACCCACAGTTAATGTCACAGTTAATGGTGAAAAACAGAATGTTTTGATCCTAAGATCAAGAATAAGATACTTGCTACTTCTTGTTAAATATTGTACTGCAAGTTCTAGTTAGGGAAATAAGGCATGAAATAGATATAAAGGCATCCAAATTGGAAATGAAGAAGTAAAACTATCTCTTGTATATAAATAATTATAAGATGCCCACTAAAAAACTATTAGAACTAATAAACAAGACCATCAAGGTGCAAAATATAAGAGCAATATACAAAAGTAATTTGTACTTCGATACTTTAGCAATAAAAACTCTGAAAGTAAAATTAAGAAAATAATTTTATTATAATAGCATAAAAAATAAAATACTGATATGTAACATAAAAAGCATAAAACTGGAACTCTGAAAACTACAAAACATTTTTTAGCAAAATGAAATAAGATGAAATAAAAGCAAAGATATATCTCATGTTCATAGATTAGAAGACTTAATATTGTTAATACGGCAATACTCTCCAATTTCATCTGCAGCTTCAGTGCATTCCCTATCAAAATTTCAGCTGGACTTTTTGTAGAGATTAACAAACTGATCCTAAATTGATATGCAAATACAAGGGACCAAGGATAGCCAAGCAATCTTCAAAAATAAACAGCAAAACAGTAAGAGGACTCACACTTCTCAATTTTAAAACTTACTGCAAAGCTTCGGGAATTAAGACATAGTGACATCAGCATAGGGATAGACATATAGGTCAATGGAATAGAATTGAGAGTCCAAATATAAAAATATTTGTGGTCAGTTGATTTCAACAGTGCTGCCAAGATTATTCAATAGCAAATATAAAACAGCCCGGTCAGCATGGCTCAGTGGTTGAGTATCAATCGACCTATGAACCAGGAGGTCATGGTTTGATTCTCGGTCAGGGCACATGCCTGAGTTGCAGCTTGATCCCCAGTGTGGGATATTCAGGAGGCAGCCAATCGATGGGTTCTCTCTCATCATTGATGTTTCTATCTCTATCTCTCTCTCCCTTCTTCTCTGAAATCAACAAAAAATATTTTTTAAAGAAAATAGTCTTTCCAAGAAATGGTGCTACCACAACTGGATATCCACATGCAAAAAAAAAAATGCAATTGGACCCTTCCATATACAAAAATTAACTCCAAATGGATCAGAGACCTATGTAAGACCTAAGATTATAAAAATCTTAAGGGAAAACATCAAGTAAGTCTTCATGAACTTGGGTTAGGCAAAGCCTTCTAAGATACATCAAAAGTGCAAAAGAAAAAAAATTAGATGAATTAGATTCTACCAAAATTAAAAATATTTCAGCAAGATGGTGACATAGGAATTTCTAGCACTCATCTGTTTCCAGAAACATCAATTTGAACAACAGTGTACCTCAGGGGTCCTCAAACTTTTTAAACAGGGGGCCAGTTCACTGTCCCTCAGACCATTGGAGGGCCAGACTATAGTTTAAAAAAAACTATGAACAAATTCCTATGCACACTGCACATATCTTATTTTGAAGTAAAAAAACAAAACGGGAACAAATGCAATATTTGTATTTGCATGTGGCCCGAGGGCCGTAGTTTGAGGACCCCTGGTGTACCTTCACGAGAGCTAAAGATTCCAGATGAGAGATTATAGCATCTGGGAAGAGGATGAAAATAGGAAAATACAATGAAGAGGATAAGAAAGCCAGTTCCACCTTATCCCCATTGCCACTTCCCCAAGCCCAGGCAGCCCACTAAGAAGAAAAACACCCTTTCCATGAGAGAAGGAGAGTGAAGTGAGCACCCACTTCTCCATAGACCCCAGCATCAGCCCTACACCAGCAGCTGGTCAGCTCCCACAGCCCCAGGAGGCTCCTGTCAACCCAGGCTCCCAGCCCTCCCCAGTGCCAGGCCAGCACCCTCTGGACCTAGATTCCATACTGGCCTCCATGGACCCAGGCACCTGGCATACCCCGATGCCAGGCCAGCTCCTGTGGTCCTAGTTTCCAGCTGGCTCCCACAAATCCAGCCTGCTGGCCTGCCATAGCACCATGCTGGCCATCTCAGACCCAGCCTCCAGGCTGGTCCCCACAGTGTCAGGCTATCAGCTGATTCTTTGGCTCCAGGCTCCAAGCTCATCCTCCCCAAGTTGTCCCCACCCCATTCTCTAAGGCCAAAACCAAACAAAGGATCTATTATTACTTACTGTTCTTTATACTTTATTCTTTATATTCTCTCCACTTTCTTCATTTTATGACTTTAATCATGCTGTCCCCTTAGCTTGAAGCACCTTTCCCAACCCTCAACTCTACAGAGGCAGGTCTTATCTACACCTCAAAGTTCATCTTAAATATTACCTCTTTCAGGAAGCCTCCAAGTTGGGGACAGGGACTTTCTCATCGCTGAACCAATCCAGTACTTTATAGCTATCTTTTTATGGCATTTGTCACCTTGTATTACAGTTATTTGTCTGTTTGTTATATCCTCTTTCTTATATCTTGGTTCCCAGTAATAGAGGTAATAACTAAGGGGGCTTTATTTTAGCTGCGATCATTCTGTCACTTCTAATGTTCTCCTATTGACTGTTCATTTGCGTTTATTCCATGAAGGGATGTCTTTGTCATTTCATGTATTTATTCATATTTTCTGTCAGTTGTCCCACTGTACCTCTTATTAATTATGCAGCAGCATGCAAATGAGCCTCATGACCTATCAAAAGTAACTGGGATGGAGGCATTTGAATTTTCTTTGGGAAGTTTATTTTTGTCTCAAAGAATCCTGTTGAAGTGAGTGATAGAATATCAAAGAGGAATGTAGGGCAAAGGGGGTGGGGGTTTCAGGCCCCTTGTCCCATGCCTAAGACTAGAGTGAGAAATCACAGGGCTGCCTTCTGAACTGAGGAATGAGTTTTGAAGTATTTGCATACATTACACAGAAGCAGGAGACTTTCCAGCTTCTAATAGTGCTTCTTCCCAACTGAAATGAATTCACAGAAAAACAGACGGCCTGGTGGTGGCATTTGGATTTCAGATTAACTAGCAGGCCTATACAAACTCCTTCAGCCGGTCAGCTATTGCTGATGGTTCAAGACATCAATACATTGCCAAGGAGGACTTACGGCAATTAAACTCCCCTCCCACCCACCCACTCATTACGCCTAGATTCATGGCAATGATCTTGATTTATAGTGCAGCTTTGGAACTGGGAATAATCTGGCTTCAAATAAAATGTCTAGGTAACTTAAGAAAAATCTTTATTTCTTTCCCTTTACAGTAATATAAAGTTTTCATCCAGCCCCATAAAACTCAAATCCTTGTACTGCTGTGCCAATCCATAGTTCAGAAGACTTGAGCTTTAAAGATTGGAAATATACCGAGTTAGTTCCCTGACATTGCAATCGACTGCTCGCATAACCATTAGGTTTACATCCCAGATGTACTGCATGTTCAAAATCACTTGTGCCCTGTAAATATAATCAGCAAATGTCACTGGGGCATGAAAGAGTCCAGGACAACAAAATCCAGCATGCAGTAGGCTAAAGAATTTTATTTCACATTGTTGTTCCTTCCCAATGGGGAATAAGCCCCCAGTTAAAAAAGAAAGACTGGCATGAGAATTTTGTCTAATTTCATTTCCTTGTGGGATGCTTAAATTCATTAGATGCGTTTAATCACGGCAATCGTTTCTGACACATCTCTGAGTATAATCAAATCAACTGGTGTTCCAAAGTTAGTAGGTACTAAACAAGGACACGCTGTACCTGAGGGGGTCAGTTTTCTGTAGTGGGCAAGGGAAAGGTGGGAGACGGTGCCCAGCCTTCCACCCTTCACCATTTCACTGGGGCCCAGTCTTGCTCATGGGAAGCTGCTACTTTGTTCTTATAAAATTATTCTGTGCAAAGAAACATTCACGAAGAGAGATAACCGAGGACTTCACTTTGACTTCCTGGGTAAACTAGGAATTATTCTAGCCCTGATTCAAGGTTCATTATGCTGCCCGAAGGAATAAAAATGAAGCTCCAGATCAACAACGTTCAAGCTCAAACCCAAAGCAGCCCTTTTGACCAGTTTATTCAAATATCTGGTTAGTTTAGTAAAAATACATAGTACAAGGAAGTTACTTGCCCAGAGGTTTTTGAGAGAAGCCAACCATCAGAATGCCTTGGGGAGGTTTTATAAAACATTCAGTTTCCTAGATTCCACCCCAGCCTTAGACCATCAGCATCTCCAGGGGTGGAGCTGATGCTTCTCCATGTGTAAGAATCACCCTTGAAAATTGGGTCTGAAGACCAAAGAAACAAACCATTCTTTAGCTACTGGTCCAAGGATGTCAAGGAATTATCTTAATGTTGTTATATTTCCAAGAAGTAGAGTGTGGGGAGTAATAAATTTCCCAGCTCAGTAAATCAATTTCTGCCCCTACTCCTTAATAATCCACAATACTACTGTCATTTTATGACATTCCAAATATATACTTTTCATGTGGTTGTAATGACATACTTAACCATTATTAAAATATTGAAATTATACTCTTCCCTCATGGATTATTTTATGCTCCTAGAGCATATTTTATAGTTGGGGGCTTACATACTAATAAAGAAAACAGAACAAGTAAAAAATGTGATGTAATTTTATGTAGCAATCAGTACAATAATCCTATGTAATAAAAGGCCAATATGCAAATCGACCGAATGGCATAACGACTGGTTGCTATGATGCACACTGACCACCAGGGGGCAGACGCTCAATGCAGGAGCTGCCCCCAGCGGTCAGTATGCTCCCACAGGGGGAGTGCCGCTCAGCCAGAAGCCCTGAGCTGGGCTCATGGCTGGCAAGCACAGCGGAGGTGGTGGGAGCCTCTCCCACCTCTGTGGCAGCGCTAAAGATGTCTGACTGCCAGTTTAGGCCTGCTCCTGGTCAGTCAGACATCCCCCGAGGGCTCCAAGACTGCGAGAGGGCACAGGCCAGGCTGAGGGACCCCCCCACCCCCGCAAGTGCACCAATTTCATGCACAGGGCCTCTAGTAGTAATAATAAAACAAGATAAGGGAATAAAAATGATAGGAGAGATGGCAAGTTTCAGGAAAGGCCTTTTTTAAATTTTATTTTTCAATTACAGTTTACACTCAAAATTATTAGTATCAATTTCAGGTGTATAGCATATTGGTTATACAATTATATACTTTACAAAATATTCCTCCAGATATTTCTAGTACCTACCTGACACCATACATAGTTATTACAGTATTATTGACTATATTCCCTATGTTGTATACTTTACATCCCTGTGACTATTCTGTAACTACCAACTTGTAGTTCGTAATCCCTTCATCTTTTTCACCCAGTCCTCTAACCCCACTTCCCTCTGGCAACCATCAGTCTGTTCTCTGTATCTATGAGTCTGTTTCAATTTTGTTTGTTCATTTATTTTGTTCTTTAGATTCCACATATAAGTGAAATCATGTGGTATTTGCTTTTCTCTTACTAACTTATTTCACTTAGCATAATACTCTCTAGGTCCACCCATGTTGTTGCAAAAGGTAAGATTTCATTCATTTTCATAACTGAGTAGTATCCCATTATATAGATGTGCCATCACTTTTTTATCCACTCACCTATTGATAGGTACTTGGGTTGCTTGGCTGTTGTAAAAAAAGTTACAATGAACATAGGGATGTGTATATCTTTCAATTTAATGTTTTGGGTTTCTGAGGATATACACCCAGAAGTGGGATCACTAGATCATGAAGCGGGTCCATTTTTGGTATTACACTGTTTTCCACAGTGGCTGCACCAGACTGCATTCCCACCAACAATGCATGAGGGTTCCCTTTTCTCCACATATTCACAAACACTTGTTTGTTGATTTATTGATGATAGTCATTCTGACAGGTGTGATATCTCATTGTGATTTTAATTTGAATTTCTCTGATGATTAGTGATGTTGAGCATCTTTTCATATGTCTATTGGCCATCTATGTCCTCTTTGAAAAAGTGTCTATTCAGGTCCTCTGAGGGAAAAGCTTTCTGAGGAAGCATTTCAGATAAGAATCAACTGCTGAAAACAGTCTCTGCTATATTTTTAGAACCTGGATAAGTATTAGTAGAATGAATACCAAAAAGTGTAAGACTTCATGAAAGTCTAGGGTATGAACCTGTATAGCAATATAATCTTGTTATTATGTCTAAGTAGAGGCCCAGAGATTAGTGTGTCTGAAGTGGCATCAGCAGAGTGAATAGGTGGCTATGGGATATAAGCTATGAGAGTAGCCTGGGACCCAACAAAATTGGCCTTGTAGATCATGATAAAGAGTCTGGACTTGATCCTATGTAATGATGGAAAGTTATTGGAGAATTTCAGTCAGACATGTGATATGATTTATGATCTATAGAGATCTCTCAAGCTGCTGTGTAGTCAATAGGCTGTGGGATCCTAAAATGAAAGCAGAAAGACCAGACAAGAGACCATGCAGGGTTCCAGGAGGGGGTAGAAGTGAGACCTGGTGAGAAGGGCTCAGATTTAGATATAGTTTGAAGGTAGACCAATAGGCCTGGATAATGGATTGGCTTTGGGAAGGAAGGGGAAGAGAAAAGTCAATAACTAATATCTCTGTATTTGGCTTGAGAAGCTGGGTAAATGGTTCAACATTTTTAGTTCAGGATGTGTAAGGAGATGCGGGGTGGGGAATCAGGAGTTCTGGCCTAAACTGTTATAAGACTAAGAAGTCCATCAGACTTCAAGTCAGGATGTTAAGTCATGAGTCTGATGAAGCTCAGGGCTCTGGAGTGACAAAGAGATTTGGGCGTCATCAGCCTAGTACACATTTGGATTGGCCTTGCTGCCTCCTCCTTTGCTGTTTTTCTTTTCTTTCTTTTCATCTCCATAACTCTGACCTTTCCTCTTTTACTAACTTCCCTTCTCCTTAACCCCCTCCTCTTTCATATATACATACTTTTAGGAGCCTATGACCTCTTATTTTTTCTCTCTACATTTTTTTTACCATATCATTTGTTATTTCCAACTTAGAAATGTGTTCGCACCAGAAGATATGAACTGTACTGTGTAACTCATTAAATCACTGCCCTTCTGGGCCTCATTTTTTCATTGTGTAACATGGGCAGTTGGGCAATATCAGTGGATGGGGAGACGGTGGGATGCCCAGACCTGAATCCTGCTTCAAGCATGTTAGATCTGATTTTGTCGATTCCCATCATTGTGGTTATAGATGACGATGCCTAGCTAAGACCCTTTGGACAAAAGTGTCCATGAGCAGAGAGGAAAGTGTGGAATTCATTGGCTTAAAATGATAAATGATATTTATGTTATTTACTGTCACATGATTCAATTTTCCATGTAATTTATGTTGGTCAAGAAAATGGAAGCAGAGGGGATTGTGGATTAAGGCTTAAAATTAAGGCATAATGTTATTTTGACATCTGTTAAAATCAGTAGGGCTTTGAATGGTCTAATTCAAAGCTCCTCTTCCCCCTCTGCTTTCTCAAATAATGTCCACTAGCCAAACGACTTCCCAATCAAAGGGACCAGGGGCAGCTCTTTGTATAGGGTTTCACTTCCTTGCCAGGAATTATTCAAAATAGCCAATTATGAAATTACTTAATTCATTCATTATGGAATTCTAACCATAGAATTATTCAAACAAGCCAATCACAGTCTCCTGTGGGAACTAGGGAAAACACCCTCTCGACACTACAAAGCCTGCCTCCCACAGGCCCTGCTTGTCTACTCTGAGTGCAGCCCCGTGTGACTCTGCATTGTGCCCAGTATTCTCCTCCCCTGGGCTGTGGGTATATGTGACCAATAAACTGCCATTGATCTCAGCTGTCCAGTGTCACGTGTTGTGTTCAGCCATTCATAACCCTGGGGCAGGAATCCATCCCTCACGAATAAGGTGAATAGGAAGCATCTAAAACAATGACCTAGGACACATATGGTTGGTTTTCCTCCCTTTCTTTTATCATTGACCATCACACCCAGAGAGAGGCTGCTCCTTCAGCCTGGGCCTGATGGAGGAGCTGGAGCCAACCTGACAGACAGTTACACAAGTGAGACACTAACCTCCCTTGGCATAAACCCTGAGATTTTCCACTTGTTTGTTACCTCAGAATAATTTGGAATAACTCAGCATAACTTAGCCTAAGCTAAGTAGGAACAGACTTGTATTTGGGAAACAGAAAGCACCAGCAAATAGGGAATTTGTAGCTACCATAGAGAAGAGGAGGGGACTTATCTTGCTTCTGTACCTAATACAGCTACTTTATATTCATTATTTCTTTAATTTTCATCTTTATCACAACCCTATAGGACCAATAATTATCTCTCATCTTAGATGAGGTTAAGAAGCTTGCTTAGTATCAACCGTAGAGTAAGATTTCTTAACCTCAGCACTACAGTCTGAGCTGGATAGTTCTTTTTTGCAGGGGGGTAAGAGGGAATGTGCTCTCCTGTGCACTGTAGGTTTGCCTCTTCCTGGAAGCACCTCCCCATTCATGACCTTCACAAAGGCCTCTAGACATTACCAAGTGTTTTCTGGGGGACCAAATTGACCCTGGTGAGAACCATTGCAGCAGAGTCATAGACCTGAACTCCAGAACACGTCTACCTGGCTCAAATATCTGTGCCCTTCCTCTTAGGCTCTGCAGACAGGCACTGAGGGTATGCGAAGTAGAAAGACTTGTCCCTTCACAACCTAGACTAGTGCCTAGTGGCCAGTTCAGTGGGTCAGGAAAGGAGACAGATTCTTTCTTCCCTCAGCAACTTACCACAACTGCCATCTGGTACTAAGTAGTGCAACTCACAGTGTGCAAAAGCTCCGTATCCTGTTTCCAAATAGCAGAGCCATTCATCCCCACAGAGGACGATCTTAATAAATTATAGGTCTGAGTGAGAGTGTGATGAGCCTGAAGAAGGGTCACGATGAGTCTCTCTTTACTACTATTAAGAAAAATAAAACCGTGGTTAACCACATGGACCATAAGGGGAATAAATCAAGGAATCTTAAGTACATAGTAGGAGGAATTTCTGAGACCAGGAAATACAGCATACGCTTGCTCTTCTTCCAACCTGGTAAGAGACTCCTGCTTGACTCATGGTGAAATGTGTCCTGTGGCTGGCAGCCAGGAGACTTCCAGTGAGGTCGTGGGCATGAGAGGAACAAATGTGCTTGGGGCAGATCCTGCCTTCTCATTAAGGCACAGACATAACATTTCAGCTATTTGGGGCTTGGAGAGCCAGGCTGAGACTCCCAACACTTCATTCACTGCAAAATGGAATGGTCATGTCTTCCTCGGGCTTTGGGGAGAAGCCACAGGAAGCCACCCGTCTTTGGAACCCAAGAATGGTGCCCTCTTCTGTTCGGTACAGAAGAGATTTCCCTTTCCTGCAGCTATTTAATCAGTGCTAATGTGTCTCTCATGTCAGGAACATGGCTTCTTCAGCTTTTGCTTATATGAAAGGAAAATTCCACAGTCATGAGGATTGAGAGGAAAGATGCCACCATGTCCTCCATTGGACCCCTTCTTTTCCATCACTCCAAGGGCCTCAGAGCTCCCATTCCACCTTCCTCCTTCAATCAACAAATGTCCTCAAGGAAAACATCACAGGCACACAGGCAACAAAGGACCACCAGCACAGCACAGTCATTTAAACTTGAATCTTCTTAAGGTTCAGTTAGATTTAGCCTGGATAGTGTTATAAACCCACAGATCAAGAACATGGATAGGAACTGCCCATCTCCATTTTTTAGACTCCCTTCTCACTGTAATTCACTTAGCTGAAAAGTTGGTGAGGATAATATTGCATGGACTATGACTTGCTTAACTATTTACTTTGAAAAATAATTCAAATTCATTATTACTTGAATGTGTTGGGGAATGTGGAAACTTAACAATTTAAGTCTAATATATAATCATGCATCATGACTTTATTTTTCCAAAAGAAAAACAGGTAAAATTCTCATGGGAAGTGTTCAGTGCTTGGTGAATGCCTTTAGATAAAAAGAGTCAAGACAGGGTGGTATATATAACATTGCCACTGCAGCATCATAGCTGACAGCAAAACTCTTAGGTTGCTCAGCGATGTGTTTTTGATAGTTTGCATTTTGGTTAACTGTTATTGCTTAGATGTGTGCATACAAATAGACAAAATTTCAGCGGTCTCAAGTTCTCTGCTTTGAGGATATGTTTAATCCTTTTTAAGGATAAGTAGTTTTTATTATTTTAGAGTTGGTCTTCTATAGTGTAATAGCTTCCATTCATGTGTGCGGCATTTGTTATGGGTGAGCAGTGTGGGCTCCAGGCCATTCTTGGTCAGAAGGGGTTTCCAAAAACGTTCTTCTTGCTTGAGCAACCTCCTCCCTGGAATAAAAGAAAAGAAACATGTTCAGGCCTTGGAAATTTATCTTTGTTTAGTGCAATTGCACAAACATATGGGTCTTTAAAGGATGCCTGAGGATCTAATGTGCTTATCTGAGTGTTGAATATGTATGTGGTACATTTCTATGAGCCCTAGTTTTTAGAGGGTTCATAGAGTTTCTTTTTCTAATAGTTGGAAAACTTACTCTGGGGCTTCTTCTACTTTTTGGTTGTTGCTTTGTTGTTGTTGTTGTTGCTCTTAGTTTTAGAGTGACTTCCTCCCCTCCCCTTGAATGCAAGTCATCCCTTTGAATTTCCTGCCACTACTGTTTCAAGAAAATTAGAAGCAGGAAAAGGGCTTGGATTTATTTTCTTGGATTGTATTCAGTGAGGTTGAGTGGCAGCACCTAAATTTATTGATCTACTTCATAACATTTCCCATGTCTACATGGCAAAAGTCACTTAGTAAAGAGAAGCCAACCTATTTTTGTTGTTTTTTGTTTGTTTATTTATGTTTTAGCAATTTTAATGGCAATCTCAGATTGGCTATGTATGCATCAAATCAATTATATGGAAATCAATTATTACAATTTTTTGCATGTATAAGTTTTGACCTAATTTTTTAATATATATCAATTTATTTTATTAGAACAGTGTTTGGCACAAAATAGGTTCTCAATAAATATTTGTTGAATAAGTGAGATGAGATGTAGTTGATAAAATAATGAAACTTCTCCAGCTATGAGAACAAAACCAAATTTTCTAAAACACTTAGAAAACCTTGGAAGTACAGAATTGTATGGGTTTGAGGAAGGATGAACAGTTCAAAGGCCAAACTTCTAATAACCAACCATTTTTCTCCTTCTGCTTTCATCATCATTTTAATTTTATCATCATAATCATCTTAGGAAGTCATCTTAGGATCAGAGACAGGTGGAAATTCATTGTACATTAGTCATTATGTTTTTCATTTAAATTTTATGAAATTCCATCACTGTTCTTTCAATTTACTGTGTTCGCTTCACCTGCATATGTTAGTATATGGAAAAAAAAGAAACTCTATAATTGCTTTCAGAGGTATGCTGTGACCACATTTCCCTTACATTTCCTATTTTCCTTTTAAGACTTGTAAGTTATTCAATGCTAGATTTTCATACTATAAGCAGGTTAAGAAGGCAAACACAAATGAAATTGGTGTATGATTTGTGAAGAATTGTTATAGGTTTAGTGATTTGCTGATTGTCAAAATGAGTTAACAAATGAAAACTCCCCACCAAAATTTTTCAAGGATTATGATTTCTACTACCTGAAAATATCAAAAAAATCACCACCAAGCTGAGCATTTGTTCTAGTGAATAGAAACAAACAAGATTACAGAGTGGAATTTTTCCTTTCTAAGTCTAAATTCAGTCAAGCATAGTAGTCAGCTTGATGACATAGTATGCCCTTGAATGATTTTTTGAGCTTATATTGATTACAATAATGATTTTCTAAACAAGTCATGATTGACTTCACAATACAAGTATCATTGTGCATGTTTTTCAGAAGCAAGACTCACAACAAAAGTTCATAACGTCATGCTATATATATTGAACACTCTCGGTGTGAGTTAACTAAAGGATAAATGTATCTACTGGAGTCCATTAGATAGAGTCCTTTTCAGCTTAAGAATTAGAGGCTACTTTTTATTTATGTATGTATTTATTGAGCGCTGTGGTGAAGGAATGCATAGGGTGCTTTGAGTTCATAGGGAGTCCCTGCTGGAAAGAGATACTGACTTAGCTATCTTGAAGGATGAGAAAATATTAGCCAGGCCAAGAAGGAAGGTGGTGTTGCAGTAAGAAGGTCTAGAGTAGACCATAGGAACACCAGAAGTGGACCAACATGGTCAAGGCTGAGTACATAATTTGTGGGGCACAGTACACAATGAAAATGTGGGGCCCCTCATTCAAAAAGCAGAGAGTGCTTTTTAAACAACAAAGCCTCTGTCTTGTGGGTACATAGATTCAATCAACACATATTTATCAAGCATCTACTCTGTTCCATTGACTCTTCCATGCAGTGCGGATGTAGCAGAGCATGTAACACAGTAAAGTCCCTACTGTCATGGAACAGATTGTGTGGAGCCTCTTGTAGGAATCCATGGGGGCTTTTACCGTGAATGAGATGGAAAAGCATTGGAGGGTTGACTTGCTTTATGTTTCAAAAGAATACTCTGCTGTGTGGAGAATAAATATAGAGAGAGGAGGGTGCAAAAAGGGAGACAGGTCAGGAGGCCATTGCACTAATCCAGCCAGAGGTGATAGTGGATTAGACTGGAAGGTTAGCAATAGACATGGGCATTGGGTTGAATTCTGTATAAATAGAATTTTAAAGGTTGAGCCAACTAACTGGCTTTGCTGATAAATTGGACACATGGTCTAAGGTCTAAGGTTGGGGATGGGGAGGAGCCAAAGATGACCCAAAAGATTTGGACCTGAGTAAAGGAAAAACTGAGTTGCCATTTGCTAAGGCAATGGGCATTCTGTGGGAAATAAAAAATAGGCATGCACTCTGCCCATACTAGTCCAAACTCTGCCATTAAACAAGGAATCATACAAATAAATGTAAAGTTACCACTGTTAAAAGTGATATGAATGAAAGGTACATAATGTAAGTCATGGGGCTTTGATCTGGATTAGGAGATTAGGAAAGGCTTTTCTGCAGAAGTGAAGGTTGAAATGAGATCGTAAGAACAACAACTAAAACATATCATGTTCTAAGTGAAAACATGTCTGTGTGATGAACCACCAACCCTTAATTAAAGCCAGTGTCCAGGATGTGGTGGAAATTCAGGAATTTAGGACAATAGGAGTTCCAAGCAAAGAAAATGGAAACAAATGGGGAAAGGAATGGTGTGAAAGAAGAACTGTAGAACAGGAAATATGAGAAAGAAGGGACTTCGGGGTGAAATTTCAGACTTTCCTTCACTTCCAGTTTGCAGTAGAGAAATGGTTACCCTTAATGCAATGTAGCAAAGAGAGCTAATTAGACCACCACCATTAACTGAATGCTGCGTGTTTGTGTGAGTAAAATTATAATATCACTAAGTCTTAAATTTTACACACTATTATTTATTGCCAGTTTGTCTTAACTTTCCTTCCATGTCATCTTTTATTACAAAAAATACCATTTATATTTTATTTGACATCCTGCAAATATAAGACAACTCTTCACAAGAATTTGTTTGTTTAAAAATGCTGGAGTCAGCTTGTATAGTGATTATTATTTTATTGCAACCACATTTCACTGTCATTCATTGTCTCGGCAAAATTGAATTCTGACCCAAAAAAAAATGAGGAGAGGGGTTGAAGAGGAACACCTTTTCTATCTACAAATGTAAATATCTAGTCATGAGTAGAGTAAAAGATCTTGAACTCCAGTATGCATCAGAAATTCTGTCAACCTCTTGGTCCTTTGTGGATTGCAGTTAACATAAAAGAGATTAAAACAGTATTGGATTGTGTGAATGCATTTCCATTATCCTCAGGATTTCTTGCCAACTGCCGCCCTGAATCCAGATTACACTAGCGCGTAAGGAAGGCATGAATGATTCTGCAGTCACTGATTATCACCGTGAAGTTTGAACATCAAGGCCCTATTGATCGCCTGAAGCTACAGCTTTTCTACATAAGCAGTAGATTGAGTAATAGCTGAAGCAGAAAGGGACTCCATGATGGCAATTGGAACCTGCCGCCAGTCCTGGGCCTCTTTGCCCACACGTCTATTTCTTGCCCTTCATCCACTCTACTCTGTAACACTGGGAGGGTGACCACTATGGAGAAAGGAGTCTCAGACTTCCCTGGTTGGCCCTTTGTATGGTGTAACCATCCTACCAGTGTCCCTGCCAGCTTCCTTTCTCCCACCCTGGAATCCAATTTAAATAAGAAGAAATACTAAAATGGATACAAGAAACATCAACAGTGTAAGCTTTCAGCTTACGTAATTGTGCAACACTTTTTCTGTTTTACTTTGTTGGTACAGAAAACTTTGAAATTAGTTACAGGCCATCTGTTGGCCTTAACCTCAGGGCACCAAGGATTAAACAGGCTCAAGGTTTACATATCCGAGTACCAGGAAAAGCCTGGCGTCAGTTGATTTACCTAAGGCGCTTGAAAGGAATACCCTGGGGATTAATTTAGCTCAAGTTAAGATTTAATTTGAAGTTTTTCTTCTCTTATTTGACTTTGAAAATACACAAAGAAAAACAATATTACTGTAATAACCACTTATTGTTCCATCACTCCCGAATTTGCTATTTTCAAAGCACAGATCTATAATGTCTAAATAAAATTTAAAGTGCCTTCAAATATTGTCGTGAATCCTGAAATCAAAGCTCTGATACAAATTCAAAATGTCTTACCTTAAGTTGTTTTAACCAAATAGAGATTTCTGTTGTTACTTTTTTTTAAAAGAGACACAATTTAAGAGAACTTAAAAGACCTATTCCTTTCGATTATAATTGGAGCACTTTTTCAGGCTTGTTATAGCTTATTGCTAAAGATTATTTTATACACGGTAACCTTTTTGATTCAATTTTTCCCCCATTACTTATCTACTTACTCCATTGGTAGTGCTGGTAAAGTCTTATTCTTAATGTCTTATTTATGCTAAGCACTCTCAGAATGCAGATAAAAGGCTTCAGCACAGAAAACAGTGTAGTGGATGGGGTCTTGGTTATACAATAGACATTGAAGACATTCAGAAGGCCATACTTCAGGGAACAATGCTTCCAGTAGTGAGTTGGTTGCTTTCCGGGAAAAAGCTGGATGCTTAAGATAGAGTTGAGTACAGTCAGATACTGCAGTATCAGCTCTTTACCATTCCAAAGGCATTTGGGGATGGGCTTGTCAAATTTTCTATGGTGAGGGATCAGGTCAGCTCATAACCAGATTATTAGTGACCACAACAAGCTTGAATAATCAGTCCAATACTCAACTCTATATAAATAATTTCAAAAATAAAACCAAGGATCAAGGAGTTGATACCAGTAGGAAGAGATCATGTGTGGGCTTGTTCCACAGAGCAAAGCCTTGTAACTTCAGTGATCAAGTATAAGGTGATATTGTTAAAAGTAGAAAACGTCCTCCGAAAGGCTCCTTTAATTGATCAAGTGGTTTGTTTCTATAATAGAAGTGCTAACCATCTGGCAAGGATGAGGATGAAGATCATCCCAGTTCAAAAGAGGAAAGATTCTAAAAGTTAAATTCTAAAGCCTGTGTTTTTATGGCATTTGTTACCTGCCTATTTGTATTTCCCCTTTGAGTCATTAAATTACTATGACTTCCCTTCATTCTCCCTCATGGTGATCAGTGAAAAGGATATCTGATCTCAGTATCTATACTGATATCTGAATTGGAAAGTTGAGCCAGTACTTTTATTCTACCCTTGGGCACAGACCCTGCAGGAAGATCATCTGATGTCAGCCAGAGGCTGACAGAATATCAGAACCTAATATGTCAGCACTGAAAGGTATCTAAAATATTATTTAACTCACCCTAACCTTGAAAAGGAACAACAGAATATTGTCTTGACCATGCTAATAAATGATAGACTTCCTACATAGGACTTTTCTTACCCGTTGCTCACTTAGCACATCTAACAACCTGCTGGGTGTTCTTTATCTGCATTTCTCATTTCACTCGCTGCAAAATAAATGCCTCCAGGGCCAGAACGGAATCTTACCCAGCTCCTTCCAATGTTGTATTTCTAATAGGCTCAACTCCCATTTCACAGCATATCTGTGTTACCCAAGTTACATGTCTGAATCTGATTTCTGCTCAGGTAAAAAGCCAGTTCACTGAGTGGCTGTAGTGATTAAAGGCTGTAGTGATTAAATAAGATCATGTAAAAGTAAAAACACTTTACAAGCCAGTATACAGATGATAGTTGTTAATATTACTGAGTGTTGATGGATTGTTCATTAATTGAAGGGCTGGATGGAGATAAACAATCTCAAAAGAAGTGTTTGTAACACAGGGAGCAAAGCTTTGGGCATAAGATTGGCAACATGACATGGAATGTATGCACTAAATGCCGCTCCCCTGCCCTTTGATTTGACCACTATTTCAACTCTAAACGGTGATGAAGCTTTTTGTTGGCAGCAAAAGCTACTCCTGCTGCTACAGCTGGAATGGAAAGAAGTCATTTTCCCTTGTGTTCATTGTTGGCATAAAAGAGCTCACTGTGATTCCTTCTTACTCTTTTTGCCAAAATGACACCAGAATTCAGGGTGAGCAACCAAATCACTGAAGGCATTTCCTGACTTCCAGAGACCCTTTTGGCATGGTTGATTCTCTAATGGTAGATTTAATCTGTTTCTACTGGTTAAATCTATTCTACTAGTTGCATTTATTCTGTTTCTACTAGCCAAAGTAGCTAAGGGTATCCCCAACTGTCCTATTCTTCTATTTAGTCTTCCTGGGTTGATCTAGCTTCCCCACAGAGCCTTGCAGAGACTCTAGGAGGCCATGTCACTTCTACATTTTTAGTATATGGTGACGTAATACTAACCCTATATAATAAAAGGCTAATATGCAAATCAACCGAACTGCAGAACGACCGGTCTCTATGACGCACACTGACCACCAGGGGAAGATGCTCAATGCAGGAGCTGCCCCCTGGTGGTCAGTGTGCTCCCACAGGGGGAGTGCCGCTCAGCCAGAAGCTGGGCTCAAGGCTGGCGAGTGCAGTGGCAGTGACGGGAGCCTCCCCTGCCTCCGTAGCAGCACTAAGGATGTCTGACTGACGGCTTAGGCCCCCTCCCCACAGACAGCGGGCCTAAGTCGGCAGTAGGACATCCCCTGAGGTCTCCTGGACTGCAAGAGGGTGCAGGCCAGGCTGGGGGAGCAACCCCCCCAAGTGCACAAATTTTGTGCACTGGGTCTCTAGTGTATAGTAATAAGAAGTGAAGAAATGCAAAACAGGATTAAAAAAAAGTAGTATTATTTTTTGAATTTATATATAATAAATATTTTTACCACAAAAATAATATTATTCTATATAATTTATTAGATAAGTATAAGATTTATTTTAACCCTGGCTACTAATTTGTATAAGAAAGTTCATGTTGTATTATCTAGCAATAATTTGGGACACCAAGTTGGCTGGAAGTTTATCTCATTTTTTAAAAGGCCTATAAGAATGCAGATTGGTGCAGCCAATATAAAAAATAGTATGGAGGTTCCTCAAAAAATTATAAGTGGAACTGCCTTATGACCTAATGACCTAGCAATTCCACTTCTAAGTGTATATAAAAACAAAACAAAACAAAACACTAATTTGAGAGAATATATGCACCCCTATGTTCATTGTAGCATTATTTATAATAGCCAAGATATAAAAGTAACCTAAGTGTCCATCAATAGGTGATGAGTAAATAAAAAGCTGGTGATTATATATATATATATATATATATATATATATATATATATATATATATATGATATGCTAATTAACCAGATAGACCAGACATCTTCCGGTCATCTGGTCCTCCTTCTGGACAAAGCCACAGTGGTGGGGGCCAAGGCAGAGGTGGTTAGGGGCAATCAGGCTGGCAGTCACAGGGGTTAGGGGTGATCAGACAGGCAGGCAGAGTGTTTAGGGGTGATCAGGCAGGCAGGCAGGTGAGTGATTAGAAGCCAGCAGTCCCGGATTATGAGAGGGATGTCCGACTGCCGGTTTAGGCCCAATCCCTGTGGAGTCCTGGATTGGAGAGGGTGCAGGCCAGGCTGAGGGACCCCCCTCCTGCACAAATTTTGTGCACCAGGCCCCTATATATATATATATGTATATATATATATATATATATATATATATGAATATTACTCAGCCATAAAACAAAAAAGAATGAAATCTTACTATTTGAGACAAAATGTGTGGACTTAAAGAGTATTATGCTAAGTGAAGTAAGTCAGTAAGAGGAAGACAAATACCATATTATTTCACTTACATTTGGAATTTAAATAACAAAATAAATGAACCAACAAAATAGAAACAGACTCATAGATACAGAGAATAGACTAGTGGTTGCCAGAGGGAGGGGGTTTATGGGACAGGGTGGAAAAGGTGAAGGGACTGAGAAGTACAGATTAGTAGTTACAGAATAGTTACTGGGATGTAAAGGAAATATAGTAAAAAATCCTATCTAATAAAGAGGTGATATGCAAATTGACCATCACTCCAACACACAAGATGGCCACCCCATGTGGACACAAGATGACCTGCAGGGGAGGGCAGTTGTGGGTGATCAGGCCTGCAGGGGAGGGCAGTTGGGAGCCATCAGGCCTGCAGGGGAGGACAGTTGGGGGGGAACCCAGGCCTGCAGGGGAGGGCAGTTGGGAGGGACCAGGCCTGAAAGAGAGGGCAGTTGGGGGCAATCAGGACTGCAGGGGAGGACAGTTGGGGGGGGGGGACCCAGGCCTGCAGGGGAGGGCAGTTGGGGGGAACCAGGCCTGCAGGGGAGGGAAGTTGGGGGGACCAGGACTGCAGAGGAGGGCAGTTTGGGGGGACCAGGCCAACAGGGGAGGGCAGTTAGGGGTGACCAGGCCTGCAGGGGAGGTAAGTTGGGGGTGACCAGGCCTGCAGGGAAGGCAGTTGGGGGGGACCAGGCCTGAAGGGGAGGACAGTTAGGGGCGACCAGGTTGGAGGGGAGGGCAGTTAAGGGTGACCAGGCTGGCAGGGGAGGGCAGTTAGGGGCAATCGGGCCAGCAGGGGACCAATTAGGCAGGTGATCAGGCTGGCAGGCAGAAGCGGTTAGGAGCAATCAGGCAGGCAGGCAGGCGAGCAGTTGGGAGCCAGCAGTCCTGGATTGTGAGAGGGATGTCTGACTGCCCATTTAGGACCATCGGGATCAGGCCTAAACAGGCAATCGGACATCCCTCGAGGGGTCCCAGATTGGAGAGGTGCAGGCTGGGCTGAGGGACACACACCCACCAGTGGACAAATTTCGTGCACAGGGCCTCTAGTATTGTAATAACTATGTATGGTGTCAGATGAGTACTTGAAATATCAGGGAAACCACTTTGTAAAGTACATGATTATCTAACCACTGTGCTGTACACAAAATCATATTGAATGTAGACTGTAATTGAAAAATGGAAACAAAAGAATACAAGAAAGGGGCATTTCCCTTTCTGCCTTTGAATGTTGACTTCAACATTCAGCTCTTGAAGTGCTCAAGGAATTCTCCTAAGGGAAAAGCTTGAAGTCCCTGAGGATGGCAGAGAGGAAAGACAAAAGGACGTTTGTCCTTCCTGGTGTTACTGAACTGCTGAATGACAAACTGTACCAGATACTTTCTGTTGTTATTTAGCCCCATTCCAATCTTATAGCTAGGGGGCAAGAACCCTGGAAACAGCATTTCCCACACTCCCTTGCCAACTGGTTTATGGTAGTTTCTGTCAATGTCAAGGCACTTTCACAAGACTAGATGCAGGGAAGGAAGAAGACAGAGGTCATTCTTCCTGTTTCTGGCTCTTGCAGTTAAGAGCAGTGGGAGACTGCAGGCAAGGCTGTCTCCTATACCAGCAGCAGCAGGGCATCTGCAGGTGGCTGGGGACTCCAGCAGGATCTTGGCTTCTGGTTTAGCAGCAGCCAAGTCAGATCCAGCAGCAGCAGTGGCGCTCCAGCTCCAGCCTCCTTATCTGAAGAACACGCAGGAGGTCACCCGTCTGCTTCTCTAGCCCATCCAATAGCTTGGTGGCTGATTCCTTGCATTCAAGTCACTGTCTTTAAAAAACCTACAGTGATTTATATTTTCTCATCTGAACGAGACTGACATACCATCTAGAGAACTTCTTTCCCTTCAAATTTCTTGTTATAAAAAATAGTGAACGGTCCTTATTGTTTTAACTGGAGAGGGGAAAGGGAATTTGTTGATCACTAGGGTATGCTAAGCTTTGTGGAAAATATTTGATATACATTATCATATGGTTCTAATGGACTTATTTTATTTTACTTGCCAGGTTTCTTTTTCTTTTTTATATTATAACTAGAGGCCCAATGCACGAAATTCATGCAAGGGGCTCGGCCCCTGTGGCTGTGGTGGCAGCCTCTGCCTCGCCCCCCGCCCCCACCCTCTCCAGCCACAGCTTCATCTGGAAGGTCGTCCAGAAGGTCATCTGGTCTAATTAGCATATTATGCTTTTATTATTATAGATCTCCTTGAGGATAAAGACCGCATATTTATCCACATTTTGTCATTCACCATTCCTTGAATAGTGACTTGCCCAGAGCAAGTTCAATATATTTTGGGTATTCTGAAATCAACCAAAGGCACAATGCACACTCTTTTGTTCTCATCTGTTTTGAAGGACTTCGTGTTTCTTTTTATGTTTTCCGGGTTTGCCAGCAGTCAAAGCAAATTATCCGCTACAACCTACCTAAGTGCACGAGAAATAAATGTCTGTGAAATCTATATTCTATAGGTTATTTTGACATGAGCAATATCTATTTTTGAGGCAAAAACTGAAGATCTACTTTTCAAATTCTGAATTGCTGAACCAGGCTTAACACAATTGATGGCTCTTTAAACAGCCCAGCTTTCACTCTAGCTTTAATGCATCCTCATTAAGCGTTCTCTCTGCCTTCCAAGTGTTCCAAAGGAATGAAGAAAAGCGATCTAGCGGATTGGCCAGTTTCCCTTTGGACAGTTTCTCCTTCCCCACCCTCCCCACATTTGCCAAATCCCACCAGGCAGCCTGCTGTGGCAGAAACCTGGTTACAGGGAGGTGTGGGTGATGGGTTTTAAACAGTTACAAGTCAGCAGAGGGAAATGTGAATGCCTCAGAAAATCAGCCATCTGGCCTTGGAATGAGAATGCTGGGAAGATTCAGAAGGGAAATCAAGAAAGGAGAGGAGAAAGGCACTCCAGGACTCTGGGGAGGAGGGCATGGGCGCAGGGAGAAAGAATTCTGATGTGATTCTTCTCCACTCCAGCTCCCAGAAGAAGGGGAGGCAGGCACTGCTGAGCAGAAAGGCTGGGGGCGGGGCGAGAGCTGGCAGAGCCAGCCTTTGGGCTAAGCCGCTTAAGGAGGATGTTAGTGAGGATTCAGATGCTGGGAGGCAGCTTGAGCTTAAAATTGGCTTCCTTTGCTACCTGAGAACTGGAGAGATTCAACTGAAAGTCTAAATGCAATGTTTATATTTTTTCAACTTAATGGAAATGAATGTTGTTATAGAAAATGCGGGGAAGGCAGAAAATTCGAAGAAAACAGTAGTTTCAGCACCTAATCCTCTGTCATCCTACCTCCCAAACATGAACACTGCCAACATGGAGGTCCATGTCCATCCATTGCTTTTCTCTGCCAGGGTTTGCATTACCCAGTGGTGATCATGCTAGTTGTACTTGCAATTCTGTTGTTTACACACAACGCTTCGTAATGTTTTCTCTATTTTTAAATATGATTTGTATTATTATGACTATCCATAATATTATATCAAATATGTGCCATTCCTAATACATTCACTTACCTATAGTTATATATTTATGCCATTTTCAGCGTTTTGCTATTATAAATAATGTTGCCATTGAACATTTAAATGTAAAGTTTATTTGGTGTTTCAGATTACATTCTTAGGATTGAGTCATGCAAATAGATTGATTGAGTGAATAGGCGAACATATTTTAAGTCTATTGATACATTAAATGAATATTTAATTTTGAAAAACTTCTACCTGCCTTTATAGATGAAATACTTCTTTCATTCATTATTATTTAAAAAATGCATCACCCCTCCTCCCCCTTCTTCTTCCCAGCATGCTGTGGAATATCTTAAGATGTCAAGTTGTCTTTGCTCCCAGAAGAGTAAAATATGGATATAGATTGTAGTCTGTATCACTTGAGTATGCACATACACTAGACTTTTGTAGTAAATGAAATTTCTGCACCCAGTCCCAACAGTCAAATTATTCAACAGGACTATAGTTTATTATTGTGGGACTAAATAGTTGATGTTGAATGTGCCACCAAAAAACAAAACGAACATGTAAAAGCTCTCTGATAGGACCAAGGCTATACCTGCAGATAGCTGCCACCATATGAACCATAGTGCCTTGCAGGCACCCACAGGTAATCATTCCATGGATCACAGAGAAGCAGAATTAACTAATGCTATGAACTGAATGTTCACACCCTCACTCTCCCCCAATTCATATGTTGAAGCCCTAACCGGAAACATGATTGTATCTGTAGGTGGTGGGTAAATAGACTTAGAGGAGCTTATGAGGATGGAGCCCCCATGATGAGATTAGTGACCTTGTAAGAAGAGGAGACCAGAGCGCTTGCTCTCTCTCTCTGCCATGTGAGGACATAGCAAGAAGGCAGCTTCCTGCAAACCAGGAAGAGGGCCTCACAAGATATCCAATCTGTTGACACCTTAATCTTGGACTCCCAGCCTCCAAAACTGTGAGATATAAATGTTTGTTGTTTCAACCACCCAGTCTATGGTATTTTGCTACAGGAGTTGGAACTAAGACAACAGATCGTATTGATCCAGTTATAACCCCCAAATTTTCTTAACTGCCAATGCTTTTACTTGCTTCCAGTTATAAGTAATTTCACAAGTCAAATCACAATAGGGAATATTTTCTAAAGAAAAACAGACTTCTTGTTCCTTTTACTAACTCTCAATTACCTCCCATCATTTTCCAGTAGCAAGTAGTTGAAGCATATACTTCAAAGTCAATAGTGTGTAATGATTTTGCTTATAATGAGAGAGTGATTAAACATAAAAATGTCCTCTTTCCTTTCTCCCATTTCTGTATCTTTCCATTCTGGTGGTCTTGTTACTCTTGAGAGTGTTCCAGAGTGGGGAGTTTTCATAGTAACCCACTTCAATCATTCATTTTACGGAGTTTATGGCATGGCTAAAGGAAGGAATTTAATGAATTCAAGATTAGAAATAAAAAATCAGCCTCTAATTCCACTGCTCACTCCTCCACCTACTCCCCCACCTCTTGTATATCTATCAGGAAACATATTACTTACACCAACCAAGTTATTTGCTCCTCACTCCATTCTCCTGCCTGTTGAAAGCTTATGAAAAGATTAATATATTTCTTAATGAGGAAGTAACTAATTCTCCAAAAAAGCTACCCTAAATAATTTATGTTCCTTGCAAAGCTAGACTTGAAATAAAAAGTTCTAATTTATTAACACTAGTAGGATATACAAATAGAAAATGGTAGATTTAAGTCAATCAATCTTAAAATGAATGTAGCTCTAAATTATTGAGCTCAAGTCTCACTGAAACCAGCATTAGACATATATAAGAAAACAAAAATGTGCTTCACAGACAACAAATGTTTTAATCAATAAATGCATTAATAATGAGATTTGTCCATCACTACAAAACTGTACAATAGGCTAATTCTTTCTTTAACAATAAAACAATTATGAGTATCGCATTACATTTCTATGAAAAATTTCATGTAAGGAGGAGGAGAATATCCTTGTGAAGTCTCTTATTAACCCAGTTTTAATACGAAGTGCAGAATGGAAGGTAATCAGCCTTTGTGCATAGCATTATGATGATGGGAATGGAACCCATGCAATCACATGGATATTTTGCTCTCTATAACTAGCTCTGAATAATCAGTGATTTTCAATGGCAGGAAAGTGGCTATTTCAAGTTGCAACACTATGAAAGTATGGTGATGTTTACATTTAACCCAGATACATTCTCTTTTGCTGATATTTATATGGAACAAGATTTCAATGGGAGGGAAGAGAAAAGTGTCGTTTTAATATTTCAGATTAGTTGAGCATTTGGTTTAGAATTATAAAAATACATTATTACTTGTATGGTTTTGTAAAATTACTTTGAAAATACATTGCCTTAATAATAAGATAGCCCTCAAACATTGACTTGGCAGTTTCATATTCCTCGATTTAGCTGAAAACATGTTATTGACAGATACAGATTGGAAAAAGCACAAAATTTTTAGTCTCCTTCAGTATAGAGAAGAGACCATGACCTCATTTCACTGTTTCAGGGGAACAATGCACTCATGATAGTTAAATTCATTTATAACACAATTTATACTATCCCTACATTTTTTATCAGGCCCTTCTTCACCTAAGGGACAGGTGGATGGACCTCAGGAGTCAGAGAGGGGTGACATTTGTCATGGATGAAGGTAAGAGTAGTTTTATGGAGAAAATTTTGATACCATTCACCAAATCCTCAAAGTGATATAAAAACTTGAATTGTCATACAGATACCAGACTTTGCTAAGGGTTTTTTGAAAATCAGATTCCTTCTAGTTCTTTGAGCCCTACATCCTAGTACTTTAAAAGTTATATCTTCCTCTTGGACTATCCCAAAGTCCCTTGATGTAGCATTATAGGCAAGACTGGTCTTTCTAAAGAATATAGAAATAAGCCAATCAGAGAAAGACCATAGGGTTTCACTCATATGTGGAATTTAATGAACAAACTGAACTATCAAACAAAATAGAGACAGACTCATAGGTAGAGAGCAGGTAGACAGCTCTGGTGTGTGGGGCTAGGGGGCGGGGAGAGTGTTGGGATTAAGAAAAAAAGCTAAAAAAGGAGAGAACTCATGGACATGGACAACAGTGTGGTGATTTTGAGGGTGGGTGGGAGGGAGGGTGAAGGTGGAAGAGGGGATACATGGTGATGGAAAAAATAAAATAAAATAAAAAATAAAGAACATCAACTTTCTAAAGAATAAATAAATTAAAGTTTGAATTACTTCAATGGAAAGAATAACAATGAAAGACATTTCTGGGAATATATAAAGAAAAATAATTGGAAATATCAGGCACATTTTTTATTGCATTATATGTCTGTCTATATGCCAGTGGTTGGCCCTGAGTAATAAACACAGGGTCATAGAAATTGTGAGGTGCAAGGCTCTCCTCAAGAATTCTCATCCCCAAACAGGAGATGCCCAGGTCCAAGGAGCCAGCAACATGGAAAATCACATAGGATTGTTGAGGTTCAAATCAACAGCGGGGGAATGGAGAGGATTACTACTCCTTGTAAGGCTATAAACAGGTGTGTAGACGTGGAACAAGAAACCAGGGACTGGAAAAATGAGAATGAAAACAAGTTCAAGCAGAGATTTTTAAAGGATCAGGCAGTTCCTAAAGACATCAAGAAGTTCTGAGACTTTAAAACTCTGCTTTACTTTGCTTAACTCAGTGTTTCAAAAACATATTTAAAACAAGTTTTAAATCCATGTCTTATGTAAGGTCAGTTAATATTCCAAAAAGCTAGTATTTTGTAGAAAACACTTTGGGGAATCAGCATTTTTACTTAGAGTCTGAAGCAGCTTTAATGGTTAAGAAGGCAAGCTCTGGAATCAGAATGCCTGAATTTGTGCCTGCTCTAAAGCTTAAAACTGATGTGGTCTTCCACGTTTAATTTAAGCATTCTGTACCTCAGTTTTCTTATCTATGAAATTCAGCTTAAAACAGCATATTTTTCATAATGTAGTTACAAAGGTTAAAACATTTAAACACTTAACACAGTGCTAGAACCATGGTAAACTCTCGATAAATATAGTTGGTGCTACCATCATCATCATCATCATCATGTTTGTCCTCATCATCACTATCAGTGAATTGGCCCAGCTTAAAATAAAGAGTAGGAGAGTAGTATATTGGTTAGGATAGGCCAGAATTTTGTTTTTGCAACCTCCTAACTCCAGTGGCTTAAATATACCAGTAGGATTCACCTGTTCGTCCTAGTCTCCCAGGGGCACAGGTTGATAGAGGCTCCGTGTGGTCACCCATTTCCAGGATTGTTGACCCAGGCAAAGAGGACATGGTGACTTACACATGGTAATTAAAACTTCTCACCAAAAGTGACATAAATTCTCCAGTTCACCTTCCACTGGACAAAGCAAGTCACATTTTTACACTTAACTTCAATCCTTGCTAGGCAAACTACCCTTTCTTGTTCTCTTAGTGCCTATTGATGGTTTAGTACCTACATTCCTCTTCACTTGGCTGCCCATCATATTTATATCAGATATTACTTTTGTCTAGCTTTTCTAAAATGAGAAGTATTAATGAATAATATCCCCTCTACCTCTGAAATTCTAAGACCATGTGATCTCTAAAAGCTTTTCTAGTCTGAAAGCAGCATGATTATAAATCTTTCCATCGTGTACTTTAGGCCATAATGCATGCCCTTGCATATCTGCAGACTGACCAATAGCGTCAACTCCCAGTCTTTAATAACAGTGCATAATGAACAAGGAATATTGAGAAAGCAATGCTGTGGTATAAAGCCCAAAATTTTAAACACAAAAGAATAAAATATTTTCTTAGTAGAACAAATAACTGAGCCAGAACAGCATAAACACACACACACAACCCACCACAAGCGCCACAATTTCTTGACCCCCATCAAATAGATAACACATGGATTTTAGAGTTGCCCACAGTATGTAGCAGTCTGTCTAGATGAGTGTGATTCTCCCTGGAGTGCTTGCTAAAAATGCAGGTTTCTGCCTTGATGTCAGATCTGCTGAATTGGTTTCTATGCTATGTTAGCCAAGTGTCTGGAACTATTTGGTGCCCAATAAATAGTAGCTCCTTTAATTATTAGCAGGTAAAACTATTAAAAATATCACACCTTTTTAAAAAGTAAGGAATAAAAAGTTAAACCCATGGCAGGACTTTTCCCAGTCTCCAAAGACAAGATCAAGCAGGAACTCAGGTGTGAAGGCTCTGACAGGTGTGGTGTAAAACAAAAAATGTACACAGTTGTAAGCCTTTTTTTCTTTCTTTTGGTTAATCCTCACCCGAGGATATTTTTTCCCCATTGATTTTTAAGGAGAGTGGGAAGAAGGGAGGGAGGGGGAGAGAGAGAAACATCGATTGGTTGCCTCCCACATGCACTGGAAGGAGCCTGCAACCCAGGTGGGTGCCCTTGCTGGGAATGGAATCCACAAACCTTCAGTATGTGGGCAGATGCAATAACCACTGAGCACCACTGGCCAGGGCAGCTGTAAGCTTTTCTAAAAGAAAGAGTTTATTGAGCCATATGCTAGCTTGAAAGGACCAGGTCCTGGGCATGAAGTCTAAACCACATCAGCAGAGCTACATGGAAAAGACAAACATGTCTGCTATTCTGGAGTTGCTGGGCACTTTTATACATTATGTTTGGGGGAAGAAAAATGTAAGTTGTTTTGAAAGAATTTACATTGGTTACAGATAATAGGTTCATGAAAAGGTGAAGAGGGGTAGTTCTGTGGTAGGTGCCCAGTTGGTAGGAAGAAATATTTACTACTTTTGTTATAGGCAACAGTCCTGAAAGTTCACATATATAATGCAGGATTTGGTGGTGTCTAGTGGTTCGCTAATAGACTCCTGGAGGTTGATTCAAAGCTCCCACATGCATTCAGGAATGAATGTGAGTAGACTTTTGATAGTTAACCCACAGCTATTAACTGGTTAATTATTCCTATCTCTTTCCCTCACTCTTTGACCACTGTAATTTAAATTAGAACATCTTAGTGTTGTTGTTTTTCTCTTGTCAGTGATGAGGGTAATAAAGAGAGAGGAAAGGCCTTGGTAATATGAGTGAAAAGGAGGAAGAACAAAGCAATGAATCAGACATCACCAAGTTCTCAAGCCTGGATGAGTGACAAGCTGCAGAAGAAATTTTCAAAAGAAGAGTACGGGCAACAAACGTTTTAAAAGGTCAAAAAGTTAGCAGAGCCATGTGGCCGGCCCAGCCTCAGGAAAGGGACATATGGGACCCACGTTTCCTAGAAAAAAATGGATGATGATTTGTGACAGACATGATGTGGGATTGGGGGTCAGTGAGTAAGGGCGGGCTGAAGGTAACCTTGAGATTCAAGGCAGTGTGACAAGGATGGATGGGGTTTGATTTGCAGGAGCAAAACATTAGCAGGGGTTGGATAAACTTCACTTTTCTAGTGGTAGAAACGTTGCTTCAGATCCTCTTTAAACTCAGGTGTCTCTTATAGAGTTTACGCTGCAGTTTATTATTTAAAGCCGGAGGTTTAAAGTTGCACACAGGTGATTATTTGAAGTCAGGACATCCCCAGCTAGCATGTAGTGCTTCTACATATTCGCGACACTCCCCTTTCATCCTCTCTGCCTCTTTGACTTCATATCCACTCCCACTCCATGATTCACTGGGGTTTTGCAACAAATCCCTTCTGACAAGCCCACAAATCCTCCCAGACTTAGTGCAGAGCTGATCTGGCCTCCCCGTTCTCGTTTTGACTTTGGGTTGTTCTTTCAGGTGGACAGGAAGGAGGCAGCCAGAGCAACAGGATTAAAAATCACGGAGAAAGATGCCTGGAAGGTAAGCTGATCCTGCCACGAGCTCCAGAGAGCTGTTCACACCCACGTGAATGACAACTGCAGGTCTCCGAGTTCCTGGAGGGAGGCGCGCAGCAGCAAGCGCACAGCTTGATTTGCAGATGCCAATTTGAGCTTGCAGCCCAGTATGTGTTTTGATTTGAGGACTCAGCAAATTGGATGAGAAAGTCATACATGGGTGATGAATATGGAACACAAAACAGCCTTTTTGTAATAAGCTGTCACCTATCTTTTGAGAGACAAGTTTTTTTAAGAGGTGAAGTGTGGCTAAAGTTGGAAGCTAGAAATCTGCAAAAGTTTGCATGTGGTGCTGTGAGGATACTGCCGCTTGGGGAAGAGAGTCCTAGGAATGGAAGGATTCTACATCTGTCTCCTTCTCACCTTGACTCTTTTCTTAAGGAAACTGCTACCAAAACGAAAACCTCATCTCTAGACAGGACGGGGGTCATGTCAAGCAGCCAGGTGTACCTGGAGGGAAAAAGGGACTGGCAGCTGGAGCACCTGCTTCAGAAATTCCCAGCCACACTAATGAGCAGGACAGCCTCACCCTCCTGCAAGGAGGCGCGCTTCCTCCCATCAGGTGCATTGTCCATGAGGGCGAGAGAAATGTCTTTGATAAAATTCAAAGAGCCTTGAGAACTATAATAAAAAAGAACATCGGTTCACAAATGTTCACGAGGGCAAGGCCTGCCACGGAAACATACTCCCAGCCCCTGTGGACTTTGCCACCACTGGTGATGGGGTGGTCCTGGGAGCCTGTGCTTTTAATAAGCACCCCGGTGATTCTGAAAGAGCTGGCCCAAGAACACTTAGAGAAATGTTAAGCCAGGAAAAGTGGTAGAGGCAGGGGAAGACTCAATCCACCTCACCCACCTTCCTTCCTCCTACAGATACTTCTTCAATCCTTGATATGGGACGGGCACTTTGCTATGCAATAGGGAAATAATGGCGTGTTGGTTTCCTGGGGCTGATATAACAAATTACCGCAAACGGGTGGCTCAAGATCAGAAGTCCAAAATTCAGGTGTCAGCAGGGTTGGTTCCTTCTAAAGTCTCGGAGGAAAATCTGTTCCATGCCTCTCCCCTGGCTTCTGGTCATTTGCGGACAGTCCTTGGCATTGGCTGGTAGACGCGTCACTCCAATCTTTGTCTCTATGTTCACATCGCCTTCTTTTCTCTGTGTTTTGCGTCCTTTTCTGTCTCTTGTAAAGACACTTGTCTTGGATTTAGAACTAACCCTAATTCAGTATGATCTCATTTATCTCCTTACCTTAAATATATCTGCAAAGAACCTATTTCCCATATACTAGTAAGATCATATTATGAGGTTCTGGGTGGAAATGAATGGGGAGGAAACACTGTTCAACTCACTACAAACAGTGAGCAAAAACAGAACTGGTCCCTGCCCTTCTGGAGCTTACAGTCCAGTTGGGGAGATAGATATTAAGCAAGTAATCACTCAAAGAACCAAAAAGTTCAGCTGTGAAAGCATAGGTGCAGGAGCAAGTCTAGCCCATCAATCAAGAGCTATTTTATTTGCTCTTATTATTGCTTTTCTAAGTTATCACCTTGTTTACTAAGGATGCAAAATATAAGAAGTATAAGGTATGGTCGATCCACTGCCCACAGGAGGCTGACAGTCCATTTGGGGTGATGCAACAACTGCATATTAATCAAGTATAAAATAATCACATGTGTTATAAATGTTCACAGAAGGACCAGGTGCTGAAATATGGGTGGATAGTTTTTGTTTGGACAGGAAGGACAGGGTTCTGGTAGTTTTTGTTTGGACAGGAAGGACAGGGTTCTGGTAGAGAGGTTCTGGTAGGTCCTCCCAACCCCCCAACCCCATGAGAGAGTCACAAAGGCACAACAAATACATTTGGCCACATGCAGAGGTAGGTAGATACCAGAACACTCACTCTGAAAACATGGGTGGTGGGCTTTTATTGCCACCAACTTCACAGCTTTCTGAGTCAGTAATTTCCAAGCCTGCAGCTGTGCTGGTAGTAATATCCCACTGTCTCACTAAGCCAGTAAGGTTTATATACCTGATCTCATTTGAGACTAATATTCCCTGTACTCTAGGGAGGACTGAAATACTGTCTTGCACACAGTAGGAGTTAATGATAAATATTTGCTGAATGACTTAAGTAAAATAAGTCTACTCAAGCAAAACTTTTATCCCTTTTTCTCTTTGTCTCTCAGCAATAAAAATAAGAAAGTGCTATTGACTTGGAAGAACAGAAAAAAATACTGCAGTGGCTATTCCCACCTTTTATTAAGTGTGTTTATATTTGATATATTTTTATCTCCTGATTTAAATCTACCCATCACTTATTGAGCACTTAATGTGTCCCAGGCATTTTATCAATGCTTAAATTAACACCCATCATCCCACCAGAACCCTGCAAATAAATGTTATCCCCATTTTACAGAGAGATCATTCTGGAATTCTAAGCCAAATCTCTCTGATCCCCAAACCCATGCTAAGTTCACCAGGCCTCTGTATCAGAGGAGGTGGGCAACTTTCAACACATTTCCTGGTTGGATCTATGCCTAATTGGGGCACAGTAGTTGTGCCCCAAGTGTCAGATAAACCTACCTGCTACTTCAACCCACTGTGAGAACCCCACTGTTTTCTCTAACTTCCTTCTTTGTTATAATTAGACAGATTCCTTTTATGGTTCTTACCATTAACTTCCGGTCTCCTTTCCCTTCTCCTAGGCCTGTCTTCTCCTGTACACTCCCCTCATTTAGATGCCTCATTCAGGCCAGGGTTGTCAGTCCTGGGACACCCCTGGTTCAATCCTCCTTTGATCTTCAAGTGGAAATTTGTAACTCCCAGGGTCCCAGACCCCTTGGTGATGAATCGTGAGTGGGTCTGAATCCAGGGCACTGGGGAATTTGTTAGAGAATTGTTTCTTGACGAAATTTAGGGGCACATGATCAGACCACATGTGCAGAAAGCACTAAATAACCGAAGGCAACAAAAGTCCCATTTTGATCCCTGCTTTTAGAAATAACAGAGTCCTGATTACCCCAGAATTGCTTTTCTGTGAGCCAGACGGACCAATGTTTTGCCTGTATGTCCCACAGTAAGTTTGCTATCAAGAAACCTCTGCCTCTGAAACTATCCTGACAATTTCTTTCCTGGCCTGTTTAATGTGGCCTGTTCTTGTTATGTTAATGAAGCTTCTGTTAATACCGAGGTGACTTTATAGAATGCCAAGATGTGTGGGAGCAGCATTCTGTAAACCAATTAATAATATTTTCTGGAGTAGAGAAACCATCAATCTATTTGGCAACTAAGCAACCTTAAGTGCATCCTGGACTAAGGAAAGATGAATAGTGGGAGGTTAGCCCTTTGAGGGAAAAACGAGGCTGTGAGCATCAGTAGTCACCCAGCCATCACATAAGAAAATTAACTTTTCTTCAAGAAAATTATATGGTCAGGCATGTCTTCTTACCTATCCAAGGAAAAGGGATTCTTGGTGAGCTGATTCCAGAATTCGTTTCTATTCAGCAGCAGGAATATCCCTACATGAATGGTGGATACAGGGCCATTTCCAGACTTTATGGGTCCTACCCCCACCATATGAATCATATTTAAATGTACCCACATTCTCATTCAAAATATAATATGGGGGCAAAAATGTTAGAAAATAAATTTATTAAATTCCTTTCAAAAATATGTGGCTTCTGGTCACTCATTTAATTTATCATTGACTATAATTTCTTGAAAATCATCATACATTCTCTGGGATGTTTGCAAATTGCTTTCAATGATAACAAAAACATAATAATGAGTGAAACTGACATAATGTTTCATTTTGTAGACATGGAAATAAACATCTAAGCATTTTGATTTTAGAGGGGTATTTTTGGTGTGTGTGTGTGTGTTTGTGTGTTTGTGTTTAATTTAGAGCCAAGTCTTTGCCCTCCCCTCAGTATTTAACCTGATTTTAGTAAAAGCAGGAGAAGGTCCTAGCCCCAGGCAATGTGTCCACTGAATGCAGTTGACAGAAGGGCCCTGGATGCATACCCTGGTTTCTCTCTGCTTGATGACTCTAGCCATTGTGATTTTCTAGTATATGATCTCACTCCTGTTTAATATTTTCCAAATGACCTTCTGGTTAGAACTTGACCACTCAATAACTTGCCTACAGAAAGAAAATTGGCTGAGCCATCAAGTCCAATATTGCAAATCATAAATGTGTGTGCACATAAACAATTACTATCCATAAAATTTATTGAATGGTTACTATATGTCAGACATGGCTATATACTTTATTCACCTCATTTCTCCCTCTCTAATTTTTGTCTTTGTGTTTTATGAAAACAATTGATAAAGGGGAAAGGAGAAGATAGGGCAGGGGAGATAAAGGTTAGAGAAATAGAAACCAGTGGAGTGTAGCAGCTCAGCTCCAGATGTCTAGGGAGAGAGATTACAGGGTCTGTCTACTCCCAGGCCCTCCTTTATTTAATGTCACTATAGCCCTGGGCATGTTACTTAATATATCTAAACTTTGGGTCTATTAGCTACAAAATGTAACAAAAAATAGTACCTGTTTCAAAGAATTCTTGTGAAAAGGAAAGAAGCCAGTATACTAATAAGGCTAAGTAATGAATACTCAATATATATTAATTACTATGATGAAATCTGCTTGAAAAATCTAAGCTGAGTTTAGATCTCCTTGAGCCTCAATACTGAACATTTCTGGGATCAGTAGAGGTTCAAAATCAATCAACAAGTTTGTCTGGGATATTATGATGCAAAACAATCTATGAAGAGGAAAGGTTGACAAGTCTAGGTCCTAAGCAGGGTCTTTGAAGTTTCCAATATGTAACCCAGTACTTCACTATGTTCCTGTGGCTTTGAAGTTAAGGCATTTTAAGGCATTTTTTCTCACTCTTCTGAAAATACAAAGCATTAAACAAAGGAGGAAAAAACACCCTCCCTGACTTACTGCTAGACATTCTAGAGGTCACAGAATCTTTACTCTTTCCAAATTTGGGGCCAGCTGCTCCTCCATCTCCCTATGCGGAACAGATTTTCAGCCCAGAATTCGCAACATTCCTTTCATGTCCTTCATTAAAGTATTTTTGCATGATAGCAACTTCAGCTTCCTTCTCTTTTGGCCAGTATCTTATCTGGCAGCATTATCAGTTAAATATTCATTGGTCAAATTAGAATTCAACCAAATGCCTTCCTATTTAAAATGGCTGAGTGAATACAGCGATCATTTGTCAATGTCCCCTTTTGAATTGTTACTGAGACAGACTTGCTCACATTATTTGAGACAGAAAATGAATAGTTTCAGTTGCTATGGTTACAACTAGGGTATGGGGTAGTTGTTTACAAGTTATCTTTGTTTTTAGACTCTACGCATGTGCACACGGTGTACATCTACATATGTATGCACATACGTGCTTGTGAGCTTAAGTCCTAGTTATTCTGAAAAAGTAACCTTTTTAAATATTCTATCCTAATGTCTCAATCAATCCCCTTATCGTTGTTAGATTATTTATCATTATTTTCACTTCAGCAGTTATGATTTCATATTTATCACAAAAGAAGGAGTGCAGATACATTATTGCTGCTATCCTCAAATGCTCTGAGAATTAACAGAGTTTTGCTGATGTTGGAAAATTAATTTCTCAATATCATAGTTTACTTCTTTATTCTTATAGAGTGTCTATTTAAACAACAACATAACCCCACAACCAAAGTAATCTGGGGGGATTAGTTTAGCAGTTTATCGTTTTGCTATACATTCCTTAAACCCTGTACTAGTCAGAATTCTTAATTGCCAGCAACAGAAACCCAGTGTGGCAGATTAAGGAGAAATTTCATAAAAAATATGAGGAGCTGCCTCAGATTCACAGGAGGCTAGATAATCTGACTCAATCCTAAACTTTCAGAAACAATACCCTAAATCACTTCACAGAATCAGTCTGATAAAAAACCTTCCTTGTCCTAGCTGGTCTGGCCCAGTGGATAGAGCGTCATCCTGTGGACTGGAGGGTCCCAGGTTCAATTCCCATCAAGGGGACATGCCCAGGTTGCAGGCTCGATCCCCAAGGGGGGGCGTGCATGAGGCAGCAGATCAATGATTCTCTCTCATCACTGATGTTTCTATCTGTTTCTCCCTCTCCCTTTCTCTCTGAAATAAATAAAAATATTTTAAAAAAAGAAAAGAAAAACCTGCCCCCATCAAGCTCTAGATGCTCTAGTTTTTAGGAACTCAACTTCCTTGTAACTACCACTGTCCGTCTCCCCAGTGCCAACATTCTACATGAGACAAGCTTCCTTTGAACCAAGGTGGTCAGAGCTGATGCCATGTTTACCATCATGCTGATCACTTCTCATTTCCAGTCTCTGAGTGTGTGTCTGATTGGAGGGCCTGCACCCTCCCTGGGAAGGGAGGCTGGGAAATGAGTGGAGTTTTTATCAAGAGGAGGCAGAAGTAAAAAAAAAAAAAAAAAAAAGCCCTCAGAAAAGTTTAGAGCTTCAAAAGATGCTCAAAATCAGGAAAACATAATAAATGACCACCATAAATACATCTGATGTGTATATAATAGCCTTTTCTTAAAACAGCCTTTTAGTTAATTAACAAGGAAGAAACTCTCCACGCTGTGACCTGAGGTCAGTTCTTCTCCTTGTCTCCTGTGTCCATCCTCTCTCACCTCCTCCAGAGCATCGCTCCAAACGCACATTAGGGATTTGACTCTTTCTACCCGATGATTTTCAACAAAACATAAACTGTTATTTCTCTCATCTTAAAAACAATCAAATGCCTTTCTATCTTGTCTCCATTTCCCTTCAATTACTGCTGTCTAGCTACTTGCCCCATTCTGATACATTTTGTAGTAACTTCCAGATAGATTTGTCCATATTTACGATTGCCCATTCATCTCTATCATTCTCTCTTTAACTCACTCCAATTGTGCTTTGGCCTCCATCACTTGACAGAAATTGTTCATGTCAAGTTCATGAATGACTTCTCATAGCTAAATCCAATTGATGGCCAATTTCCATTCCTTTTTATAGTTGAAATTTCCATTCCTTTTTATAGTTGAACTACCAGATGCATTCAACAGATCAGGAGCTATAGTACATGTCATACCTCAAACACACACACACACACACACAGAGAGAGAGAGAGAGAGAGAGAGAGAGAGAGAGAGAGAAAGGCATTTTGATATGTTTCCTAAACTTCAAAAGTGTATACTCAGTTTTTTAAGAGGTCAGTCTATATTTGCTTGTCTATCATGAGAGTGAAACCATACCTAAATGAAACAGGAAAACATTATGAAACACATCATATATGGAAGAAGTTAATACTCTTTTTTATTTGGTGCTTATTGTGTGCCTGACACTAGGCTGAACATTTTATATATGCAAGTCTAATTAATCTCTCAACAGCTCAGATTATAAAAGTGCTGCTCAAACTATGCTGTGCCCCATGTAATCCAACTAGAGGGGAGCTGACAAAGCAGCTGAGCTTGGATCGCAGTGGAATTCAAGTGATTCTGGTGCTCCTCTAGGCCTGAGCCAGGCCTTCACTACATAGAGGCGAGGAAATGAGATGGCAGCTCGAACCCACTATGATCAGAAGCTCCTTACCTCTGTGCTGGAAGCAGGGTGGGGGGAGGGTGAGAGCGGGAGGACCTGGGAGAAGACCTGGGAGAGCTGTGAGAAGTCCTGCTGTGCCTTGGAGGAAAGGGGAAAGCCTCCCCCAAGGCCATGCCCATCCCCTGACTCTCCTTCAGTGGCAGCCTGCCTGAGGGAGCCAGGACTGTGTGCAGAGTCGGGGGCACAACAGAGCACATGATACTTTCCTTGTTATGAGTCTAGAGCAGGGGTGGGGAACGTTTTTCCTGCCAAGGGCCATTTGGATATGTATAACATCATTCACGGCATACAAAATTATCAACTTAAAAATTAGCCTGCTATCTTTGGTCAAACGTTTAGTTAATTCACCCTTACTGCCTTAGCAGGGACAGACCAAATGATTCTGAGGGCCTTATATGGCCCACAGGCCAGACGATACCCACCCATGATTAGAAGATGATCTTTTAAGGTGTCAGAAGGAATACCTCATACATCATTTAAGAGAAAAACTCCTTGCCATCAACAACCCTCACTAAAAACAATTTTACATTTTTTTTTCAAAATTTCAAATTCTTTTTCTGGTGGGTGATGGGTAGGGGCTCAAATAGTCCTCACTTTTTTCTGCCACATTCTTATAAAATGTGTCTTATCTAGTGGTCCAGGTAGAAGAAACTCAATTGTCTGTTTGCTAGATTGGGAAATGCCAAATTGACTTGAGATGGACTACTTAACTCTCATGGATTTCAAAGAAGCTTTTTCATGCAAAGATATGGGAAGTAAGGAAAAGTGTCACAAGTCATATAAGCATATATTTTTTTTTCTTAAATTGTGAGGGTAGAATTAGAATGATTCATTTTTAAAGTAAAATTCTGTCTCCCACCCCCCCTTGCTCCCCCCCCCATTCCTGTTGTGTCTCTGCAGTTTCATTTGTTTCTGGCTTAGGAAATTGTGGCAAACAGCAGATGGGTGAGAATCTGCCATTCTCGGCTGTGCCCACAGGGGAGAGTGACAGCTGTGCGCTTGTCCCCAGTGGAGGCTCCTTTGATAAATGTCAATGAAGTGATCTTTTCTTTCCCAGGGAGGAGGTGGTATTGTAAACCTGCCACTGTGATCATTAATACTTAACAAGGCCTTCTCTTTCTTTACCAAGAACAACCCTGGGGACCATCCACCAGGCTTTGTAATGGAGGAAGAAATTAACCTTTTGTAGAGAAACGAGCAGCTCCATTGGAGAAGTCCCTTATGCAGGGTCTGGCCAGAGAAAGAGCGTCTGTAATCTCTTTGGTAAACAAGCTGGCTAATTCAGTGTTTGAGGCGATTATGTATCTTCTTTTTATATGTGTATATATTTTTATTGATTTCAGAGAGGAAGGGAGAGGAAGAAAGAGATAGAAACATCAATGATGAGAGAGAATCATTGTTCTACTGCCTCCTGCATGCCCCCTACTGGGGATTGAACCCAGGACTCAAACCTCATGGGTCAATGCTCAACCACTGAGTCACACTGGCTTGGCTATCTTCTTATATTTGTAGTTAATTGAACTTACCCCTGTCCCAAATGACGCCCAGACAGGAATGCTGGAGGATATCCAAGCCCGTCCATACTGACCAGTCTCAGTGTGCAAGCCAAGTGCTGGGGCACCGGCTAAATGCTTAGGGTCCGTGGGGAAGTGCAGATGAGTGATGCCTAGCAGGAGTGTCCTCTTTCTCCCATGACAGCCTTTGTGATAAATAATAATTCTGTGAATCAACTTTCTTCCCAGACACTGAAATAAGGACAAACCTCCCTCGAACTCTTTATAAACATAGAGAAGCTTAAATCCTGTCACTGGCATGGTGAACTTTTTTGTTGTTGTTTTTTTCTGTGTGTTTTTTTTTAATTAGTTCATTCACCATGATCCCCATCAGTCCTGGGAAGAAGGGAGGAAAGAAAACCAGCAGATATGAAATATCTCTATTGCACTGGGATTTCACACAGATATCTTATTTGATAAATGATGTAATCCAATGAGGTGCATGTTGTCAGACCCATTTTATAAATGAAGGAGCTGAGAGGGCCCAGGGAAGTTAAACGGCTTGTTAAAGTTCATGCCTCAGAAAATTGGAGGTGTTGAGAGTCAGAGATATGCACAGTCCTGTCTTGCCATTGTTCTTTAACTTGATTTTCAAGAGAATCTAACTAGTATGAAGAAGCAGTTCAAAGGTATTTAATGTAAACAAATGTTCGTATTTCCTTAGAAAAGATTTCACAAGAAGTTGGCTGCTCTCAGCCAGGTTGGAAATTTGACTTGATGAACTTAGAAATTAATCCTACTCTGCCAAGCAAACCTAAAATCTCCTCCAAGGCCCTTCGCTTTTAAAAGAAACAGATCTTATACAATATGTATATAACATGAGACTATTAGATCTTCCATAGTTGCTTTTTAAAATGTATGTTTTATCAAAATAATACATGTGCCAGGTTTCGATGGCAAATAAAGTCACAAGTCTTATAAGAAAATGCAGCAGCCCCTGGCCCAGTTCTCGCACTCTGCTCCCCAGCGGCACCATGTCTAACTGTTACAGCTCTTCTCCTGTTCACCCTCGTGTTGTTACATAGCACAGTTTACTGCTCTATTTTTTTATTGTGTCTGTTGAGGATGATGCAAATAAAGATGTATGCTTTTAACACCTCATACAGACGCACACATATTCCACTCCTCCTCAATTTGTATTAATTTATATTTAGGAGAGATTACTGAGATATACTATGTACTCAGCACTGTTCTAGGATATGTGCGGATCCAAAAGCAACCAAAATAGACTGAGTCCTTATCATCATAGGAGTTAAGTTCTAATGAGAAAGGCAGACAAAAACAAACAAATATATACTCTATCAGGTAGATACCAGATATGGGAAGGAAAAAGGCAAGGGACAAGGGAATGGAGGGTGAGGAGTGGTGGTTTTAAAAGGATTATTTTTCTTTAAATTTCAGTGCTTACATTACTTTCATATGTAGATTTATTTTACACACAGCCATATGTATTATGATTACACTTTGATTCTTGTAAAACTTCTGTTTTCCCTGGAATTGATCACTCCTTTGGCAAGGGGATTGGGTGGGGTATTGGTTTGCCTTTCTGTAACTAAATCATTGGCAGTCTCTTCCAGGGTGTAACATGGTTCCTACAAGTGTCAAACAAGGCAAAAAAAAACCTACCAGCGCCACATCTAGCCCACACCCTCTGCCTCCTGCTGGCTCTGCCCTCAATGGGCAGCTGTCCTTCACCATCATGAGAAACCCCTCTGCCTCTTACCTGTCCGATCCCCTTAAGGTGACCCCATGACTCCCTCTTTCTTAGTTCAGACCTCCTGCTGATGGAACACATCTCCAGCAGTTGCCTAGAGAAAGGTGCATGGGAGGTACATTTAAAAAGAAAAAATACACACTTTGAAAATATCTTTATTCTATCCTAACACTTGAGTGTAATTTGTGTGGGTGGAGGATCTTAAATTGAAAAAGATTCTCCTTTGGACTTTTGAAGACATTACTCTGTTGTCTTCCAGCATCCAATGTTGCGCTTGAGAAAATGCCATCTTGAACTTTTAATCCTTTCTTTTTTTTTCACATAGACTTTTAAACTGGTTGCTTTATCACTGGCTCCAAAATCTTGGAACAGGGTGCCCTGAAGTAGCTACATCTTCATCTGAACCTCAGAATCTGAAGTTCATGTCTTTGAAATTTGTAACTCTTCCCTTGTCTCATTTTATGATCATTTTCTTCCTTCCTTTTGTCTGCCTCTTCTTCTAGAATAGCTATTAGTCAGCCATTGGACCAACTGAATTGATTCCCTAAATTACTTCTTGTCTTTCTCCTTTTTCTTTTTCTTCTGCTTTGTTCTCTTTTTGGGAAATTTCCTCAACTTTATACTTCAGCTCTTGTGTTGAATTTTTCCCATATTTAAAAAAAGTAATTCAGCTTTATAGCAAAGTTGAAAGATTTTTCTAAGTAAACATCTTGTATTTGAATTTTTAAATTTCTGATATTAATTTTTAATACATTTTTTATAGTTCCCTAGTTATTTCTACCTATAGTATACTGGTATTATTTCATATGTGGCATTTTCTCTTACCTGTATGAGGAATTTTTTAAAGTTTTATTGTACTCGTTCTCTCTGTTTCCTCAAGGCTACTTCTATTTTCCTCTTTGCTTTCATCTTTCCCTTTAGTGTTAGGTACTTCCTGCAAATGTCTGGTGATCCTTGGCTATTTGTTCATATTAAGAATAAAGAATGGCAAGATTCAGTATTTTCCCTTTCTTCTGTTGGAAACCATCCAACAGCAGCAGGGGAAAAAAATAAAGAAAGAAAGAAAGAAAATAACTGACAACTCCACTTTTGGTAAAATTTGGAGACAGACTCCAAAATATTTGAAAGGAAGCCAAAAAGAGCCGATTTTACACGGAAGCCCCTTAAGGATAAGAAGAAAAAAAAAATTTGCAGAGAAATTTCAGTGGGAAAAAAGAAACCCCACCAAAACAGGTTTCGGAAATTGCCCCCAAAATAGTATTTCCTGGTGGTGGGCAGAATGTGCTGAGGGACCAAAACTATAGCCCTTGGTCCCCAGCAGGGGGTGGAGCTTGGAAAGAGTGAGGTGAGATAGAAGCCCCGCCCATCAACCTTTTTTTTTTTTTTAAGAGAAGCAGAGAAGGCAGGGCTATCTGAAGTATCACAGAAAAATCCTATTTGAAGGAATCAGACTATCTTTGTGATAATTGAGAATTTGAGAGTTTTTTGTTATAAAAATCTGCTAGTCCTGAAAAGCTGTCTTGGTTCCTCCACAGTCGTCTGGGAAAGCCAAGTAAATATAAATATAAATATTAATATCAATCTCCAATCTACTCACATATATTATATACATTTTATATATATCATATATATTTTATACATATGTTATCATCTCTCTGTCTAAACACACACACACACACACACACAAGAAGCTATACACACACAAAAAAGAGGAAAAGGAAAGCATTATTTATTAACAGATAAGGTATATTCCCTAAAAAATGTTGCCATGGAGAAGCTAAGACTGCTAAACATCCTGGACCAATGTGACAACGATTCTTATAATGTATTATGGATTCAGACTTCCTATCAGATGAGCTGTACCTAGGAATTGACTGATGGGCAGAAAATGGGGAAAAGAAGCTCTGTAGTCACAGATTTGTAGCCATGGTCTCCAATCAGCTTGTCTACACTAAACACTGGTATTTTGGTCTTCATCTATCATTTTCATGTCTTATTTATCATTTAATTTGGACTCAGGGCGAGTTACTACTTACTGTGAACTTCAAACACCAAAGTATGTAATTAAATAAGAAATAAGATAAGGTATAATAGCCTTCTTTTTTTAAAATGTATTTTTATTGATTTCAGAGAGAAAGGGACAGGGAGAGACAGAAACATCAACAATGAGAGAGAATCATTGATCGACTGCCCCCTGCATGCCTTCCACTGGGATCCAGCCCACAACCTGGGCATGTGCCCTGACCGCGAATTGACCTATGACCTCCTGGTTCATGGGTGGATGGTCAACCATCGAGTAACACTGGCCAGGCTAATAGCCTGATTCTCAATGATATGAATGGGGTGGAACCCTGGTTAAGTGCTATCCCTGCTCTGGTCTGCATTCTATTCAACAGAATGAGACACTGAAAACTCCTTTGACCCTCTAGCTCCCCTTGGATGAGTAATTTAAGTGAGGGTAGAGCAGCAGACTGGTAACCACATCAGCCACGAATGCCCTTAGACAGATATCCTGGCCCAGTGGACTCTACCAGTGTAAAACTAGCAGGCGGGGGGGCACTACATACCATTCCTTCTCTCTTGTCCACTGAACCCAAGTACATATGTGTTTCTATTCCATGGATTATGGTGTGTGTGTTTAGAAAGACTGGGACAAGAATTATTTACTACTAAACTCCCCAAAAGCCAATCCAGGCACAATATTGTAGGAGCAACAAGAAACAGATTTTTTGGAAATAATTTGATATTTAAAGGGGAAAAACTATCAACTATGTCTTTTTGGGAAAAGTTAAGACATTTGTTTTATTTTGAATTACTTATGGAGTGTCATACTCTTTTTTACTGTTTATGGCCTTGAAAGATCTTAACCCAACTAGATTTTTCCCCCTAACATTAATCCTTTAGCCAAATCAGGAACCTGTTTTAACAGCTTGACAATCTGTTTCTTATAATAAGTGGAATAAATCACAGTGTGATTTATATATTCCAGACCCATGAGGGTGACTTAGGGTGAGCGAGCATTCTAAGTCAAGACTCAGTTTCTGAGTGAGAGGTGGAGAATCAGACCCCAGACCATTGGTGATATGGACAAAGTGAAAATCCTGAAGACCCTCTAATTCTGCTGCAGCGTTTCCATCCAACCAGGACCTCTGTTCGGTACAGCTCTGTAAAGAGCCCTCTCATGGTAGGCTGGGTAAAGGGAGCTCTGGAGACCACTCATACCTGGTACTCCCTGACATTATCAGGTGTGGGGTTTACAGTTATAATCATTTTGTCTTAATTATGCAAAGATGATATTTTAGGTTCTAGAAGATTTTTATTTTATTGATAGAACTTTTTAGCAAATTATGCAACTCTGATTAAATAACTTCTCTATGCTGCACTGAGATCCTCCATGGAATGAGAGAATTCAGGAGGCCAGTGATGTCTAGGGTTCAGTTTTAAGCTTCACAGTCTTTCTACATTTTACAGGCCATTGCTCATGATTCTACTACTTGTCATATTATTAACTTGCCAAGATGTCAAAGGCAGAGAGAAGCCTTTCTCTGTCCCTGACCAGAAGCTTCGACCACTAGTGTGATCCCACAGCAAAGAACAGGCCTGGGGGTTGCCTGACCCTGGGCTAAGGCAGGGATGGGTGAGTCAGGGAGGGGCTGGGAGTACTGATACTTGAGTATTAGCACCAAGAACTTCATGAAAGGGCTGACTGGCTAACTCATCAATGGGAGGCATGAGAGAGGGTTGCTGCCCTGCTGCCTTGGCTGGTGTGGCTTAGTGGTTACAGCATCTGCCCACGCAGGGATGGGTCTTGGGTTCGATTCCCAGGCAAGGGCATATACCTGGGTTGCAGGATCCAACCCAGGCCTGATTGGGGCACATGAAGGGAGGCAACCAATCGATGTGTCTCCCTCACATTGATGTTTCTCTGTCTCTCCTCCCTTCCTTCCACTTTCTCTAAAAATCAATGGGAAAAATATTCTCTGGTGAGGATTAACCAAAAAAATAAAAATAGAGAGAGAGAGAAAGCAGGTTTCTGAAGAGAGAGAAAGAGAGTGAAAGTGGGCCACAGAGCCAAATTTGGGGGAGAATGGGAACTAGGAGAGAGTAGAGACAGGACCAGGAAATCACAGTGGGTACTCATGGAGACATACTGCCTATCAAGGCCTGCAGTAGGTTAGCAGCTGGTCCTCTTAAAGGATCAAGGATGACGAGGCTGCATCGCATGGCTATGTTCCTTAGGACACCCGAGGGGAAGAGGACAGACAGAAAGCATCCCAGAGGCTGACAACAGACAGACCACGAAGCAGGTCTGGGTGGAAGGGCCGAATTCCCCTCACGCCAGCTGGTGTTCTGTTCTTCCCCTGCCCCTGTGCTCACTACAGTGAGGAGTGCTTGGCTGTACTGTAACACGGTGGAGGGGAGCTGTCTGTACCCCAGGCTTTGGAAACGGGGTCTGGGGGCATGCACATCCTCTTCACACTCCTGGTCCTCCATGCTTTAGCTCAGTGGCCCTACACCTGGGTTCTGCCTCTTTCTCAGCTTCTTTGGATTATGCCTCAGTTGAACTACCCACCTTGCTCTCCCAGGTCCAATCCCTTGGATCAGTTCAGATCAGAGTGATGTATTTAAGTTGATGTGTTTTGTCTGTGCACCGACTAGATTATACATTCTTCAGTGAGGGAAAACTTGTCACGTTCACCACTGACTCTCTAGCACCCCGCACAGTGATTAGTGCATGTTGGGCAAACGATAATTGGTTGCATGAAGAAGTGTCTCATGCGTCACGCTTTGCAATTCCAGCCTTCCTCTTGCCCACCCGGAATCTGAGGATCCCAAATCACTCTTGCACCTTAGTTCCCTTTTGTCATGGAAGTGAAGTGACCAGAGTCTTTCCCATCCTCTTTTCTAGAGGAAACCTAGTTAAATAAAACCTATCCTAGTATTTTAAAAAGTCGTCCACCCCTTGAAAGGGTGTGAAAGGGCATCACATCAATTATGTGGGTAACCTTTCCTAGATAAACATACATGCCTTATCAGACCATGGACTATGGGGTGGAGGTAATAAACCCACTGCAAGGTTCCCCAGGGATAAGTAAGGAGAGTTTAAAAAAAAAAAATATATATATATATAGATGTCCGGGCTCCATTTCCAGAAACTCTGAATTAATTGGCTTAAGGAAGGGCTACAGTATTCCTTTAAGTCCCCATTTTCTAATTAGCAGCCATGGGTAGGACCCTCAGGACTCAGCCGAGATCAGCCTCAGCTGCAGTGTCTGGGCCCTTGGGCCACGAAGGGAGAGAAGCGTGTCTCAGGTGACTCCCATCAGCCTCCATCACAGCAGACCCCATGAGCACACGAGACTGCCTGGGGCCCAGCCGGGACAAGGCATGCACTCCTTCTTAGACTCAAGATCTGTAACCCAAGGCAAGGCTTCAGGAGATAAAATATATCTGGTCCAGCAATCTCAGTCCCTGACCAGAAGCCCTGAGGCTTTGAGTCCCTTGTCCAAATTTATTCTAGTAATGGTACAACTGGAATCACCTGCCAGGTGTGTCTGACTCAGAGCCTATGCTCAAGTGTAGTTTGTAATAGGAAATGGAATCCCCATTCGAGTTAAACCTTCCTAATATCTTTTTAGAAAACAAACTGGGAGGGCAACAGTCTGTCCTGAGTTACAGCCAGACCACCATGCTCCCAGGCCAGTCCCACTGCCCCTGAGTCAGATCTCCTATGAGAAACCATCCCCACCTGGGATTTCCCCCCGGGTCCGCTCTCCACTCCTCCACGTGGCCCCGAGGAACCGTCCTGGGAGTAAGCTTAGAGGTGCCGGGCTTGGGGGACTTGGCCACCATTTGTTTTCTTAATGCCCAGCTATAAGCAACAACATTTATAGTTGCAAATGAATTTTTCCCCTTATTGCAAATGGCTTTGATTTAATAATAACATTTTCCAAGCCATTGGCCCATAATGAGGATTATTGCCTGTGGGTATTTAATACAGGAAGAAAGAAATGGGCCCACTTCACCGTGCAAATGGCTGCCACAAACCCTGCAGCAGGAGGGCCCGGGTGACAATTTCACCAGGACACTGTCTGGGGTGGGATCACGATGCAGGCAGTTGGTCTCACACTTTTGTCTCGCCAGGACTCCGTCAAGCCTGTCTGGATAACTTTGCTGGCAACTGACTTGGACATGAGCCAACGTCCATTTTAATCTGGGCCTCTCCCCGGGGCCTGGAAAGAGTTGGTTCAGTTGCAAACTGAATCAGACGTGGCTGGGCTGAGCCCAGCCTGGGTGGCTCAGTGGCTGTCGACCTATGAATCAGGAGTTCATAATTCGATTCCCGGTCAGGACACATGCCCAGGTTGTGGGCTTGATCCCCAGTGTGGGGTGTGCAGGAGGCAGCCAATCAATGATTCTCTCACATCACTGATATTTCTCTCTCTCTCTTCCTCTCCCTTCCTTTCTGAAATCAATAAAAATATATTAAAAAAAAGAAAAGTGGGTGAGCTGAGGCAAGGGCAGGTGATGAAGGGGGCTGGGCTGGGCAGGGCAGGGCAGGGGGTGGAGACTGTCAGATTTTAGAGACGTAGGAAGATGACAGAACTAAGTGCCAGGTGCGGAACCATGTGATCTCATTTAATCCTTGTGTCAGCACTTGCTCTGTAGTAGATGCTTCTATTGGGCCTATTTTTTAAGGAAACTGATGCCTCCAGGAGGCCAAGGAAGTTTGTTCAGGGCACAAAGAAGGGGCGGGGCATGAATTCCCAGAAGCCTCGGTGGATCCATGATGGATCCATTACCTGCCTGTCTGCAGGGCGGCGTCATCCAGGTTCTGGGCTTCTGCATGAGCACCTTCTCTTTCTGAATCCTAAAGTTCTCTTTGTCTTCCAGTTTCAAGCCCAGAGGCCACCCTCAGGTGTCAGTCCCTCCAGCCCTCGCCCTCCTGAGAGATTAGCCATGGTTTCTGTCCCCTGGAGGTTCTGACAGGCTAGGCGTTCTGCAGGTCAGTGTGAGAGCCATTCCTCCCTGCACAGGGTGCTATAGCAGGCGGTGGGAGGGAAGACAGGACACATTTCCTGTGTCTGAGGGAGAGTTGCAAGCTCCTTAGACCCGCCCCAGGTGAAGAGCCTTCTCGGGGACTGTGGTGCTGGCGGATTGGCTGGGATTGAAGAGAAGGGGGCTAGGGAATGAAAAGGAGAAAGTGATATCTCCAGGCCCTGGGGCACTTCCTGTTTCCCTCTCCAGCCAGCACTGCAGGGCTGCTGCTCCTGCCCCCACCCTACACCCTGTGCTTCATTTGTCAGGCCTTCCTAGCCAGCACCGAGCTGGCACTTCCATGAGCAATTTGCATACGTCAGCTCACCTGATCATCCTTTACGCCCTATGAGGGATCCCTCATTGTTAGTATATTGATTTTGCAGGTGCGGGCATTGCTCCTTACATAAACCAGGTCACCTGATCCTGGTCTCAACCCTGGCGTTTGCGGGCGAGGACATCGAGGTAGACTGGGGCTAAGGAACTTGCTGCAGGTCAGCCAGTTGGTAGCAGAGCTGGGACTCTGAACAGGCAGCCTGACTCCTGAGTGGACCCCTCCCCAGGGTGACAACATCGCCTCTCCAGACAGGTGAGTTTGTGAGGCGGAGGGATCCTGCCACCTTGTAATGCTTTTTACTTCTCAGTGTGGCCTCCGTGTTCTGTTAGAACGGCATCCTCCCCGGCCCCACTCCTGGCTTTCGCTGACACCTTCACCCCCAGAATCCTTGTCTCAGAATGTTCCTGTCACTGCGTCGCTGAAGTCTGGGGGTTCGAACCTGGTGGTGGTTCCTGAAGTGGTTTTGAAATGGCATTTCTATTTGGAAGGAGGAATTCAAACGACTCCTAGTGTCACTTTAAACAAGGTTACAAACTTCTTTTGAGCTTGCTCGCAAGTAACTGGTAGTAGTCTGTGCAGCCTGCAGTTGGCAATATGTTGGAACTTTCTTTTTCCCTTTGTGTTGACTCAATTTTGTGAATGACTTTGGGTAATATCCTTTTTATTTACAGTGGTAATCGCACCCTTCCAAGTCCAGAATGTTGCAAAGTCTGCGCGTTGTCTGACTTGGAGGCCTAGCAGGGGAGCTGCCCAGTGGTTCAGGCTGGGGTGGGGGCAGGAAACTTGTCTGAGTGGCCAGAGGAGTGAGGAGCCAGAGGGAAATGGTCAAGTGTGCCCTGGGAATGCTGAGGACATGCCCCAGGCGGCAAAGGCACCACCAGATTCAGGAGAAGAGGGGAAGGTGCTGAAGGAAGGTGTCCAGAGCTAAGAGATGAAGGGAAAGAAACTACTAGATGTTTGAATAGGATAATAGCTGGGAAGCATGTGTAGACAGGATCCAGAACAATCACCTTACATGGAATATGAAACTTTTTCTTTCGTATTAGTCATGAGGTGTGTGTGTACACGTACGTGTGTACACGTGTAGAGGCACGGGTTCAGATGAACACTAACCATCTGAAGTCCAGAAGTCCAGCTTCAGACCAAAAAATGTGACAAGTCAAGCTTTTCAGAACTAGGTCAGCATCTGGTTAGAGAATGGCTTCTGCTGCTCACAGCAGAGCGAAACCTGTGGGCCAGAGGCCCCGCCCAGCCCCCCAGCCTTGCTGAGCAATTTTATAGTCAGTGCACCCTCCCCCAACCCCAGGGGCCTTACTTTAGTGCCCAGGCCTGAATGGGGACCTAAAATGTTACAATTGCTGCAAAGTCCATACCAGGCAAGCTTGATCAGGAGAGAGAAAGACAGACTTCCTTTTGCCTTTGAGGAAGACTGAGGCAACCTTCCAGAAGGCCTCAGGGATCTAAGGCTCACAGGAAAGTGAGAGGATACAGGGCTCTGTTGTACAAACAGCCAAACTGGGAAGGAGCTTAGCCCACAATTACTCAAGTGTCCCAAAGGCCAGAGAGGTCTGGAGAAGTAAGGGCTACATGTCAAAATCTTCCTCTTGACCTTCAAATCCCTTCCCAAATCTTATTGTCTGTGTCTCTGAAACTCCCCTTTATATATCACATTCTTGTATTACATTAAATTGTCTGTATCGCTGGCTAATGATTGCAATTTGCCCCATTTTCTCTTATTTTGCCGCGATTGCCTCTCCTTCATGTCCCTGTAATCTTCTTTACGTAACCTCATGTCAGCTGGGACCTTTTCTCCCAGACGTTTCCAGACTTGCTTGATTCAGTCTCAGGATGTGAAGCATCCAGAGCCCTCCCCTCATATCTGGTGAGTCCCTAGGGCAGTGCCTTTCGGCCTCTCCTCTCCAAGAGCATTTATGACAGAGTATCAAGGGAGACTCTCTTCTTGCCAGACCCTAAATTAATTAGTTGGCTCTATTCTTAACAGTGTGAACAAAATGTTTTAGATCTCTGAGATAGACTCAATCAAAGAGTTTTTCCAACAAAGTTTCTTTCATTTTTGACTCAAGAGAATAGCAAGTAAAAAGATATTTCCCATGCTGCATTGTCTGGCCTCTGCTAGCGAAATTCCTCTTTGTTTCAAATATTCAAGCAGCAGAGGCTTATCTCTTTTGTGTTAGGAGAATCAGACAAAAAGATTTCAGTGACAAAGCCACGAGCAATGTAGGATCAGAGCTTCCCAGGAACAAGGTGAGCAACTCCCTTTTCAAGTCGAGATGATTGACAGCAATGACATCCAATCACAATTCTTCCTTCTACCTATTTCTTTGAGGCAAGGACTTCCTATTATCTAAGAAAAATAGTATACAAAATGCTAAATATGAGTAATATTTTAAGGACAGAGAAAAGATTTAAATATAAACTGGTAAAATATCTCATGGTTTTATTCTTTCCCTTTGTTGTAAGGTGCACAAATTACCACACTGTTCGGTGCTTCAAGAACGCTTGCAATGATTTATCAAGTCCATTTTTTTTCAGATTAAGGAAGGGTGTTCTTATGGCTGAGATTCAAGGTTCTTGGCCTTTGAGGCAAGATTTGTTCAGGCCTTTGGCTTCTCTGTTTTTGGCTCTGGGGTCTGTACATGTTAACTCTAATCCTTTCGTTTTCAACCTGGGCTAAGAAATTTTGAAAGTCCATCAATTTCCATAGAAAATTTCTCACATGGCAGAGAACATGGTCTTCCACTCCCTTCTCCCCTTCTCCCCCGCCCCTTCCTGTTTTTGTCTTCTCTTCCTTTTTTTCCCCTTTTCTATATGGATTGCTATCTGGAAACTCTCAATTCTCTTCTTTTTATTATGCAAATTATTTGAGCTTTCCCCAGTTCCTGCCCCAAACTCACTACCCAGTCCCTCAAGATTCCCAGCAGAAGCAGGAGTTCTGTACTTAATGTTACCCACTCTCTTTAGAGGGCAAGCCGGGTCAGAATTAGAAACTTGTATCTATTGCAGTAATGCTGCTCCTGGATATTTCAACTTCGTGCTCTTTTACTTCAGCTTTGAAGGTGAACCCCCTAGTTCAGCGGTTCTCAACCTGTGGGTCGCGACCCCTTTGGCGGTCGAACGACCCTTTCACAGGGGTCGCCTAAGACCATCCTGCATATCAGATATTTACATTACGATTCATAACAGTAGCAACATTACAGTTATGAAGTAGCAACGAAAATAATTTTATGGTTGGGTCACAACATGAGGAACTGTATTTAAAGGGCCAGAAGGTTGAGAACCACTGCCCTAGTTGATCTTCAGGATCTATTCTAGAACCTGCTGTGGACTCTGCCAGGGGGACTCGGCTGGGGGAGAAGTATCCCTGGCTCAGGCCTAGGGTCTCAGTGTAACCATGTGCACACTAGCCACCGAGGCAGAGCAACCGTGTTGTTTTTGTCCTGGTGTTTCTGCATCCTGGGCAGACCTAGAAGCCTCTCAGTTGTCTCTGGAGCTGCAACTTTTCTTAATTGAGAAAAATAAGTTTCTCTGTGCCTATCTGACACAGCTGAATGCAAGAAGGTGCTAATGAACCAGCAACTGACTCAAATATATTCAACAGAACCACTTCCCAGAAGCTATGTGCAACTGAGATAAGAAAATGAAAGAAGTCTAGAAGCTGGAAGGAGGTCTTTGTGTGGGTTGTGTAGAGAGATAGGCCTTGAAGGGCAGGTGTCTTTCAAAAGTTTCCACTGCCTTCTATCCTGGGCTTGCTGTTCCCTTCTCTGTCTTACAGGCTTTCCGCAGAAGAGAAAATCACAACTTACTTATGCAGGCAGTGGGGAGTAGCTGCCTGCTTTGAACATAAATAATTCATTTATTACAAATCAACATATATTGAGCTGTTGTATGGACAAAATACTGTGCTGGACCTGTTACTTGTACCAAGACGAATAGCTCATCCCTAACTTATAAGAGCGTACAGTCTAGCAAATAGAAAGCCAAACAACTATACTGTAAGATGTATTGAAATAGATGGGAACATAGATACTTTAGTAGCACAGAGCAGGCAATAATTTTCACCAAGGAAATCAGGAGTGATTGTTAAGCTGCACCTTAAAGAGTAAGTATATACCAGAATGCCCACAGGGGTGAGAAGGACAATCAAGAACGAACTGTGAAAATGGGAAAGGAAGCAGCATTTTTAGGAGGACGGAGATGTTGGGTACAGAGAAACATAGGGTGTGCACAAGCATCTTAGGTGATGCCTTTGGGAAGATATTTTGGAACTGAATAGAGGTCTAGAGCAGCGATTCTCAACCTGTGGGTCGCAACCATTGGAAAACATATAGCATATCAGATATTTACATTATGATTCATAACAGTAGCAAAATTACAGTTATGAAGTAGCAACGAAAATAATTTTATGGTCACCACAACATGAGGAACTGTATTAAAGGGTCGTGGCATTAGGAAGGTTGAGAACCACTGGAGAGAGTTTTGGCCTTTTCCTTTGAGTAATGGGAGAGTCACCCAAGGTGTTTATGCTGCACATGCTAGGAACTGTCTACAAGAAATCACACTGGAAGCTGTGTGGACTGGAGAGGGTGGTATCAGAGGCAGAGAGAGCAGAGGCTACTGTATTCAACAAGTTAGAGATATAAAGAGAATTCAAGAGTTAGTAAGGATCTGAGCTGAAATTTTGGTTGTTGAGATGAAAAGACAGGAGACAATTGAAAGCATACCATTGTAACAAACTGATTGGGCTCAAAGATGTGGCAGAATACAGAAGGCAATGGAGGGTTCTCCCACTCTCTAGAAAAGCCCTCAGTACTGGGAGAAGGGAGACCGGCCCTGTGATAACAACTACGGCATTTGAATGTGTCCAGAATGTCTGAGCTTGACAGTATCTTAGAGCCACTTTCAGTTCTTAGATCCTTGTATAACTCAGTGCCTCTTATCCCCATTGTCCACCCGGTGTCCCACAATCTTTACCAGGCGAAAGGAAGCACCATTAGAGGAGCAAGTCTTTCCTTTCTGACACTGAGATCATTCACATTGCCAGTTAAATGATTACATATTAGAAGTGCTTTACATGGTACAAAAATAATTTCACACCACTGACATAGAAATGGGAGGCATGCAGAGTAGGGAGAGGGGAGATGGGAGGTCGGGGAGAAAGATATAAGGCTCTCTTTCTTAATGGAGAGTTATGGTAGGCAAGAGGAAATGTCCAATTTGGACCATCGGCCAAGCCTAAAATAACCTCCTGCCCAGCACCTGGCCTCCTTGGCTCTTTTCAACTGTTATTGGGGGTTGTGAAAGCACCATTTGGCTGGTGTGTTCTGTGGAAAGCTCTGCCTGGGGTTAGGTCCAGCCGTCATCGCGGGCTGAGGTGGAATGTGGAAGGATAATATCCACAGTGGAAAATACCAGCAGGGATTTGTGGTATAGTTTCTATTTATTTATCGGTTTAAGAATAAGTAAAAGCAAGAGATTGTATCTTCATGGACTCAGCCCACACTGCACATAATCCACTGGAGAAAGATCATCCTTAGGAAGGCCTGGGCATTACTTGCCTTTTGAGTTTGATTTAGAGGGCTCTGAGGGACACTCGGGTATGCCGGGATGCAGAATCGCACCCAACTCTGATCTTTGAATGGAAAAATCCTAGTGGAGGTGCGATTATCTGAAGTAGGGTTCTGCTGAGAAGGACATATCATACCATAGAGTTGGTTTACCTGAAAATTCTCTTTATTGAATGTTCCCTGCTTTCCACATTCTTCTCTAGGCATCAAATTTGAGTATCATTCTCAAATTTACTGCGTCTAAGAATCATCTGGGTTAGTTATTCTGACTCAGTTGGTCTGGACTAGCATCTGGAAATCTATATTTTTTAAACAAGTATCTCCAGTGAATCTGTGCCCTTTTGCAGTGCATTGTCCTTCATTCAACAGCTGATGGGGGCTCTGCTGTGAGTTCCTCTTCTCTTGCCCCCTGTCTTTCCCTGAGACCAAGGGCAGGGAGTCTGGGAAGAGCACAATCTCTCCCAAAGCTAGAAATCACATTTCAAAATAGAGGTAAATTCTTGAGCTCCTTGAATCCCAGATCCACCTGCAGCAGGAAATAAGAAGAGAAGGGAAGATGGACAAAGACTGGATGTATCAAATAAGGGTGATCATCATTTCTCCTGGAGTATTAGGCTCTCCTCGGAGAAAGAAATTACAGATGACTAATAGTTCATATGACAGAAAATTGCAAATTCCAGGCAAAATAAATATGTTCTTCCTTGTCTAGGGTTTTCAATGGCCTGTACTATAGGAGGGTGCAGTATTAATGGGCAGCCAGCAAATAGAGCAGTGATGTTAAATTACATAATCAATTTAATGTTCTGGGTCAGTTAACAAAGAAATCTGTTTTCTCACTGCCATGAATTTAGAGCTTTCAGTATCCCATTCACAAGTCTTTTTTTTAACTTCTGGGAAAGATGTGGTATATCAAATTCTTCCATAAACATCTGTAACAGCTGTATAAAGGATCCCAGACTAGCTGACCTTTCTCCTTTTGCCGCCTGAGGGTGGAAATGAGAACATAATCACCCACGATGAGCTGGCTGAGCAAAGTTGGGCCAAGCCATCAAAGGCAGCTGCTGACTTTCCACAGGGTTGATATCTCTTGCCTCCCAGTACATTTAGGAGGGGGCATGCCGGATATTGGGTCATGTGTTCTGTGTGGGTATGTGCATGTGTGTGCGTGCAAGTGTGCCTGTTCACGTGCACATGTATGGGGAATGGCGGGGGTAAGGCCGATACAGAAACTTAAAATAGGCATTACTTAGCTCTAGAGCTAACATTTTTTGTTGGAGAGACTTCTGGTTCTTTTGCTCAGTGTTAAACACCATGTTCCTTCTTAAGTAGCAATAGCACGTTGGCCTTCTCTTATGTGTGAACTGATCAGTAAGTGGTTATCTGAGGCCCTGTGTTAAGAAGGATTCTGAATCAGACTTAGCCACAAAGACCAATTACTGGTACCTCCCATCACTGTGGAGCTCTGGGGGGTGCGTTACCACCTTAGGGAAGTCTGTGCCTCTATGCCTAGGGCAAATGCCATGATTTAAGGACTGGAACTGGATAAGTTGAAGCCTTTGGGATGTGGTGCACACTTTGGTTTCCATGTTCAAAATAGATGTGACGCAGCACATTCATTCATCAGCTAGTAATTGAGTGCCGACCAACCCTTAGGCACTGTGCTATGCACAAGGTGACAGTGGAGATCAAGACAATGACACTGAGAGCTGAGCCCAAACTGAAAGGAAGCAGCCAACCAGTGAGGCCACAGCAGGTTCTTGCAGTGAAATCCAACCGAAGTAAGCACACAGAGGGAAAATCATCGCACATTATGAAATATGTCTTTGTGGAATGGAAGTTTGGATGCATATTCATTAATACAGATGTGAATGAAAGCACTTGCAGTGGGCTCCACAGTGGGTGTGGCTGTGACCTCCCGAGACATCCTGTCCAGTGCGAGCTCATTCCTTAAGGTGGTGGACTTAAAAGACCTTAACTATTGCTACTCATCGTTCTGGAAGGCATAGGGCAGAAAAATCCATTTGGTGCTTTGACCACATTTTCAATTCTGAAAGTTCTCCAGGCGAAACACGCTATGGTGGGATCAACGAGGAGGTTGGTATATGGTATTGCATTTAGCAGTTGCGGGGCGGGGAATCAAGTGTTTTCATGGGAGTAAAGGTTTTTCTAAAAGAATTTGTTCCTACAGTATGTTTGTTGAGAACCGAACTTTGGCCTTCCTGTTGGTGGAGGCCAGAGCAGGGCCCTGCTGCCTCTTCAGACATTCTGATGCTGCAGGCAGTATTGATCACTTACTCACATCGCTTTGCTACTTTCAACGTTAGGGAAAATACAGAAACCAAAGTCGCTTCCTTCTGCTCTTCACCAGAAGTTGGTGTCTACTCGCGGGAACAGTCCTCATTAAATATTGGCTGAATCTCATAGATTTAATTATTGAATTCTGCTGCTAGGACACTTATTTAGCTTTTTCTTAAAGCATGTCCTGATTTTTTTCTTTTAGTTTCCCTCTGCTTTGCATTGTTTATGATTCAGTTCTTCTCTACTGATATTTTAAAGAAGACTGTGTTTTATTTTGGAGGCTTAAGGGCTTGACAGTAGTTCTGCAGTCACACAATGAATGGCCAACGGCATGGTTGCCCTATATTGACTGTTTCTATACATCAGGTGCTGTGCTAGGCAGGGTAAACTAAATGTTTGTAACATTGTCTGGGTCAGAAAGTCTTTGCATAGTTTAATTCACAATGTACTGTGGAGGAATATAGCCCATAAAATGTTTAAACAATTTTAGGGTAACTCCTTACTCACATGGCTGACTGTCAGCTGACCATCAATCAAGAGTTGTGACTTTTCAACATTTTTGCCTCTTTATATCTAGCCTAATGTTGATTGCAGTGTTATTCTCTTTTCATTTAATATGTTGCTACCATAAGAGAATATTTAAATTGTCCTGATAGGAATCTTTTTCTCCTTCTGTGCATGAGTGAAATAAAAGGTTCTTATAATGAATTGTCTGAATTAGCCACAGGTGCATTATACACATTCTCTCTCATCTTCACAATTGTCTATCGGCTATTCCTTCATTCCATTTTATGATGAAAAAGTACAGTTTGGAAACATTGTTCAGGAAAACATAGCTAAAAGGCAGCCAAACTTGGTTGGATTCAAAATTACTCCCACCTGATTCTAAGATACTTTCCCAGATGCAGCCTTAACACTTCTTACGGGTTGACAGGTTTTCTGTTCTGATTTTCTTGGGCGTCTTATGCTTTGCAAACTTGCAAAGGCCTGCTTCGGGCTCTGTGATTAACGTGGGTCTAGGCAGAGCCTTCTGCTTCACATGTGTCATCACCGTGTAGCAGGGGACTCACAGAGCCACCTGGTCTTTGTCATGTCTGGGTTCTAAGAGGCCACAGGTGGGTGCTCATCCTAAAACATGGGATTGGAGCCTTTTTCTCTCTTTGTCTGAGAAATACTTGTAGCTACAGTCTATTGAGCCAGGTTCTATATCTAGATCACGCCCTTGAACCCTATTATAGAAGATAATAATATTGACTATATTGCAAAATAGGTGCTCTTTCCATTTATATAGAGGAGGAAATTGAATTTCAGAGAATTAGATTAATGCACCCATGCGCACAAAGCTGCAGGATAGCACAGCCATACATGCTTCCCCCGTGTGCGAATAAAGAAAAGGGAGCCTGGTGCTTTCTCCCCTTTTCCCATTTAACAGCACATTCTCCTTTCTGCCTTCCAAAGCCACCATAGCAAGGCCATCTCTTCAACAGGTAGAAGCCTTCCTTGAGGTTTAGTTCATGTTTAAATTTACAAGAAAGAATGTGACTCTCCTCTGATCTACCCATCTCCCATTTTATCTGTTTTCTGTTTCTTGGGCTAAGGTGGAACCATTTTTGAAACGTTCTCTCTCACTTCCCAGGAAAAAGGAGAGATGTTTCCAGTTTCCGTGCCTGTGAGGGGAATATAGAGGGGCCTAATCAGGTGGCTGCTGGCTCCGTGTAATATTCATTTTGGTCCATCAGGTTGTCACTCGGGGCTTCCTGTGAACTTGGTTCAAGAGGTAGGGGTGGGAGGTGGTTCCTAGCGGGGAAGGGAAGTGTCAGCTCAAGGCTAAAAGATGGACAGGCAGCCTAATGCCAAAGCTGTGGCTGCTCAGGTGGTCCCACTGAGCCCTAATAGCCTCAGGATGGGTGCCCCACCCACCTCCCCTCCCCCAGGGTGGTGCACACTCCGCACTTCTGCCTGAGTTTGAATGACAGCCTTGAGCAGGTTTACAAATCTCAGTTTCCTTGCTGATAAAATGAGGCTCATAATAACACTTCTTTTAGAGGACTGTTGGCAAGAATAAATGACATAAAGCCTACAAACCATTTAGCCCAGTGCCTGGCACAAAGTAAATGCTTAATAGAGTCACCCTCTGGCCTGTAATTTGTCCAGGACTATCTGGGTTTATGCCTATCATGGCATATCTTTTCACTGTCAGAGCATTGTGGTTTAGACAATAAATTATACAGCCATTCCACTATCAAATGCTGTTATTACTGTAAAATATCACCCATTTCAAATGTAAGTGACCCAGACGGTGGAGAGGGGAGCTGGAAGCTGGCCAGGTCAGGGGACATTTCCGTGAGTTGTTTAGAACTGCTGGGATGGTCATGGAATATCCTGGGCTGTAAGGTGTCTACTCTCTTCAGGCATTCTTACAGGTAGGGGGATGGCAAAAGTAGATCTACAGTTTCTTGTGGAAAATAATACAATAATCTATAATAATGAAAAGGTAATATGCAAATCAAATCAACAACTGAACAGCAGAACGACTGTCCGGACAACCTTCTGGACAACCATGCTATGACACGAACTCACGAAG
>NW_005871353.1:1236875-1335107 GCF_000147115.1 Myotis lucifugus
GCCATTGCCTCATGATTGCCCTTTAGAGGGAGGCCCAGGCCACCGGCTGGTGGGTGGGTGGGTGGGGCTTCCCTCTGTGGGGTGCGATCGATCACCCCCAAGAGGGAGGCCCAGGCTACCTGTCACCGTGCCACCAGCAGGGTAGCCTGGGCCTCTCTCTCTCTGTGGGGTGATCTATCCCAGAGCCCTGGGTGGGCAGGGCCTACCTTTTTGGAGCAATCAATCGAGGGACTCCCAGACTGTGAGAGGGTGCAGGCTGGGCTGAGGGACTCCCCCCCCCGCCCCCCCGCAGTGCATGAATTTCATGCACCAGGCCTCTAGTTAATAAAAAATAATACAAGAATAAACTCTGTTTCACATACTCACAACTGTAAACCTACTGTTATGCCCCTGCATCTGAAAGACTGCAGTGTGTGGAGGGAAGAAACAGGTGCACAGATGTAAGCTAAGGAAAAAAGAGCAGCACCTGTCCTGCCCTTCTGCCTTCGGGCCAACAAAGCACAGGGTCTGAGGGAGGGGGAGGTCGGAGGAAGTCCTCAGCTTCCTCACTGACTTGCTTCCTGTCGCCCCAGTTATTTCTCTCCCTTTCTTTCTTTTTTTTTTTAAATATATTTTATTGATTTTTTACAGAGAGGAAGGGAGAGAGATAGAGAGTTAGAAACATCGATGAGAGAGAAACATCGACCAGCTGCCTCCTGCACATCTCCTACTGGGGATGTGCCCGCAACCCAGGTACATGCCCTTGACCGGAATCGAACCTGGGACCTTTCAGTCCGCAGGCCGACACTCTATCCACTGAGCCAAACCGGTTTCGGCTTCTCTCCCTTTCTTAATAAATCTCACATCCCCAGTATATAACAGTGCATTTTAATCTCAGTTCTCATTTTCTGTTATCCTGCCAGTTAACCTATTGACGTTTTGCCTTTTAACTTGTACTAAGCTTAATCACTCTGCCTAAGTCTGTTTTTATCTGTGTCCCCTGGAGAAAAAAGGCCACTTTCTCTGAAGAGTAACCACCTTTAAGAATTAGATCACCTTGATCTTCAAATATTTGAATAACCTTTAATTAAGGCCCTACCAAAGGGACTTCTTTGTTCTGGAGGGCTCAGCTACACTGTCGAATAATTAACTTAACCATGACATCACCACCCTCAATTTCAGGAGCTCACTCCCAGTGGAAACTGTGCTACTGCTGCCCCTCTCATGGCCTCTGCCCTTGGCTCACGCTGACCTTCCCTTCCTAGGGTTGCAGCTGGAGGCATATCCTCTTCGCCCTTGCTCCGCAGTAGCCCAAGTCCAGCCTTGGCCTCTTAGCCTAGAAGGGTGGCAACCCCTGGCCCAAGGTGTACATTTTCTATGCTTTAGTTTCTTCAACTATCAGGTGGTGGAAGTAATCATATTTACTGATATTTTAAGGGTTATAAGTAATAATATATCTAAAGTGCTTGGCACAGCACTTAGCACAGGGTGTTGAGAACATAGTAATTATTACTATCACTCTCATGATATTTATGTTGGAGTTAGAGTCTCTTGGAGTACACTTATAGGAGTAATATGATATATGTATATATTAGAGATATGTAGTTGGGAATATAGATATCACAATAATTTTTAAGTATTTAGCCAGCAGTGTGCTGAATAGAATACGTATATATAGGGTTTCCTAAAAGATGTATACACACACTTTGAATAATTATTTACAAATGCAGTGTTTATTGAAATATGTTTCATTTTCAAAATTGAGCTATCAGCTGTGAAAGTGTGCATACATTTTCTGGGACATCCTGTATATTCCAGGTCCTGTTTTGCCTCGGAGTTTGAGTGACTCATTAAATTTGGCTGCCTTCCTTTCCCATGTATATCCATTAATATATTTGTTTAAGTCTTGGAATAATTTGTGATGTTGTTATCTGCATTCTCTCTTTTAAAAACCTAGAATAGGAGGTTTAAGAAGGCTAAGGAACTTGTCCAAGGTTACACAGCCAAAACATAGTAGGATTTGAGCTGAGGCGGTCGCTCTCTAGAGAGAGTGGTGTTCACTGCAAGGCTATATAATGCACGCTAAAATGGAAGAAACAATAGCAATTTCATATATCCTTACAAAGATTTTGTTTTCCAGTTATCTTCCTTAAATTTAGGATAATTTCATGGGGAGTGTCGGGAAAGAGAAGATGACTGAGTTCATCTTAGACACAGGAATAGAAGGAGCAAGGGTCAGTGACTTGCTCAGGTCCGAAGATGGGCCTCCCGCTACGGTCACAGACCACAGAGGCTGACTGTTATTTGGAGCTCAATACATGTTTATGGAACACAGAAATGCATTAAAATTCTTTTTCATCTTTTGATCTTCATAGCAGATATTACCATATCAATTTGAGAAATGAGGGAATTAAGTCTCAAAAAAAGGCCAAGGTCTTGTTCAAAGCCACCACATTAATTAATACAAGAAACAGGGCTAGGATCCGATCAACTTAATTATAACTCTGCACAGATACCCCCTTCTTATCTTCTTGGGCCGGGACCACACCAACCAACACACAGACGAACCCAGGGAGGAAGTCGTTCTTAGAACTGCTACTGAAGACAGTTTGCTCTCCCCTTTGGACTCTGTCCCCCGCCTCCTTTATGTTATTTTCTTTTGTTCTGGATGACTGTTCACACCCCGCAGCAGGCAAGCCACTGGTCCCCAGTAATGTCAGCAGAGGCCTGGTGCCTCCATTATGTTTAGTTAGGCAAGTTTCTTGTTCTGTGACAATCTGCAGAGAACACACATTATAAATCAGAAGCCCATGGAAAGTTCGGGAATGAAAGAAATCTCTTGCAGACCTGAGGAGCCGAGAGCTCATTTTTGAATCCCTGCAGGAAACAAAACAAAACTAAACAAAACTGTGGCCTTAAAAAAAAACACATTTTCTTCTCTCTCTAAGGAACTTGTCTGTACCATTTGTTTGTCTCTTAATATATTCTCCTTTGTACTGGCTGAGATCCGGGAGGGTGGCACCTAGTTCCCATTCATCCTTCAAGAGGAGAAAAAACCTGAGATGGGAAGGCACAAGGCAGACTTAGAGAGGTGTGGGTATGAGGAAGCCAAGTAGGCTGGACAGTCAGCGTAGGGTCATGAGTAAGCATGTGAATTTCAGTGTCTCCCTGCCTGGGCTCAAATCCTGATTTCGCCACTGACTGACTCACTTAGAAGCTTCATTGAAGAAGATCATGGGTTTAGCTGGAGCATCTGGAGTATTAATAACTATTAGAGTCCTAGGTCTTGAGGTGCTATGGGGTTGGAAAGGCACGATGAAGAGATGGGCACCTGGCATGATACTAACAAGAACTAACATCCATCCTGTACTCTTCTTGTACCAAACCCTTGCTCAGTACCTCCCAAGTGTTAAATCATAGTACTTGGCTCTTTGCATCTGCGAGAGTCTTAGGAGTCCTCCCCGAAACCCCAGGTTCCTAGACTCGGGTTCCTCTTTATGCTTTGCTGTCATACTTATTTTTAAATAATCTTGTCTTAAAAACAGCTTAGAAAGGAGAACCCTTTTAGCGTAAAGAAAATTATGATCTCAATATGCTCAGGCCTTACCAATTACGGGTAGAAGATGTTATTACATAAATATTATACCAGAAGGTTGCTAACTTGAAGCCTGAACATAGTCATGCCTTATAAAGTGCCCACAGAGGCTCCAGACCTGCCACAGAAGCTTCTATGTGGACAGTTGGAGCTGTGTTGCAGCCACCACCTGTTGTCTGTGCCAGGTCCAGGTGGCTTTCCTGCATGCAGATTCTGGCCAATCACTTCAGTCACGGACCCTAATCTGACACAGTGCAGGGGCAGTCAAGGTCATCCACCAGGGAAGACGAAGGTTAGAACCTACGAGTTGTGCTCTGTCGGGTAGCATTGCTTGGTCATGAAGTGTTTGAGGTTACTGAGTTACTGAGATGTCACACCAAAGACTAGTTCTTGCCCCCAAACACAGACACCATCCAAGTGATGCGACTGGGCTGAATTTGGGTTCTATAATACCTGGACCAACCACTGACCTGAGGTCCCTGCTGGGTTACTGAGTTGACCTCAGTAAACCACACTTTTCTCTTGATGAAGGTTCTGTCTGGGTGTTTAGGAGGTGCTGGCAAGAATAGTCTTCTCTAATTGGGGAGGTGGGGGGGTGAGGACACATTTGTAATTCCTTAACTAATAAAGAATTAAAGATAAAAAAAAAGAATAGTCTTCTAATATGTCCTGTCTATGCTTGCCCAGTGCTGTACACAACTTATAGAAGTCGGAATTTCAATTATAAAGCCAATATATGAGTCCCTTTCTCATCCTTCTGGGGGTCTGTTAGCCCCAATCTCTGTTAGAGATATAGGAAAGGTGGAGGGAAGAGGGCACAGCTCCACCTGCCTACTGTGATCCACCTGAGACACCCTGGTTAACCGCTGCTTAGATCTCTGCCTCCTTTGATGTGCCATTTCTTCCTCAGAATTATCTCAAAGCAACTCAGGGAATAAGGGAACCAGAAAAGGAAGGTACAGAATCTAAACAACATAGCAAATCACTGTGTGAATAAACATAGAGGGCACTGTCAGGATTTTTTGCCAGCCTACTCGGGAACAGTGTCCGTCTCTCTGTTAGATTGGTGTTCTCTCTAGCCACATCACTCCACTTCCTTGTCCACAAACAACCCCCTTGGGGACCATGGTTCATGCTAACTTGATGAAAGGGAGGGAGAAGTAATGGCATTATAATTTCTTGCCCTGAGCCCCTACCGAGCACCTAGGACTGAGATCATTTTCTACTGGACAACTTGGTCCTACAATGTGCCTAACTTGTGTTGGAAGGAGTTTCACTTGACAGAGGGTATCTGCTCGATGTTGATTTCAAAACACAGGTGGGATCTGACAGGGACACAGTTGGAGGCACTTCCACGGCACGGTCACCCCAAATTGCTGTCGTATTGCACAGCTGGAATTACGCAGGGCACAGCTTGCACAATCCTAGTGCCCCCTTCCCTAATGATTTTGATCAGACAATATTATGGGCTGAATTGTACCCTCAAAATTCATATGTTGAAGTTTCAATACTCAGTACTTATGCATGCAACCGTATTTAGGAGATAGGGTCTTTAAAGAGATGATTGAGTTAAAATGAGGTTATTAGGGTCAGTCCTGATTCAATTTGACAAAGGGACATGTGAGGACAAAGCAGGGAGAAGGTGGTCATCTATAAGCCCAGGAGAAAGGGCTGGAACCATTGTTTCCATTATGGGCTCAGATGAATCCAACCCTGCTGACACCTCAGTCCTGGACTTACAGCTTCCAGAGCTACGAGGAAATGTCTGTTGATTAAGTCACCCATTCTGCAGTATTTTGTTATGGCAGCCCTGGAAACGTAATACTATTTCAAGCCACCTCTAACAAACAAACTAAACATAACATTTTCATAATTGTAGCTTCCCCCCAAAATTCCTTAGATCTCAGGTCCAACCAGATTGCTCCCCTACCTACTGTTATTCCTTCCTATAAGAGACTTTCACCGTCTTCTTAATTTCCTCCAGAAATAGCTACCCTGATCATGCATCATTATTAGAAGCCTATTGCAGAACTCGTTACAAAAAAAGCTCTCTCCTACTGTGGGATTATTTATTTATTTTGGTTAATTCTCACCTGAGGATATTTTTTCCATTGATTGTTTTTTTTAGTTGTTTTTTGTTTGTTTTTTTAGAGAGAGAGTGGAAGGCAGGAAAAGGGGGGAAAGAGAGGAAAACATCAATGTGATATGATGTGAGAAAGACACATTGGTTGGTTGCCACCTCCTGCATGAACCCTGACGGAGGGGCCAGGGATCATCATACCTGCAATCCAGGTGCTTGCCCTTGACTGGGAATCGAATCCGGGATCCTTTGTTCTGTGCACCGATGCTCTAACTACAGAGCAACACTTGCCAGGGCCTATGGGTTCATTCTTATATCCAAAGCAAGGAAGATTTATTAGGCATTTACAGTCAATGCAGTTCTTCTACCCTAACGCTTAATGGTATGTTCCTGAACCAGACAAATCCAGCCCTTATGTTTGCTTATTGTATGATCTTTGGGACACCATTTAACCTTTGAAAACTCAAGTATTTTTATCTGCAAAAGGTCATGATAGTAGACACTTCATTGGGCTCTTGTAAAATAATACATGTAGAATGCTTGGCTTAGTGCATGGTACATGGTAACCCTCAACAAAGGATCAGGGTGGATGTTGATCCTCATGACTATCATTGTTGGGAGCTGCTGTTCTCTTCTGAAATTTTGTGACTTTCTTTTGTTGAATGCCTCAGCACTTTTGCAGTACATCCAGCAATTTCTCTGATCTGGGATATTTTCTCACCATCTCTATTTTATTATTAGTCTCCCTACAGGCAAAATTGCTCTCCTCCAGAGTACTCCAAGTCTATAACCCTTGTAAGGCTATTATCCTTTCCCTTCAGAAAACATAAAGAGGATGGGAGGAAACTTTTGGAGGGGATGGATATGTTTATGTCATAGACTGTGGCGATGGTTTCATGGATATATACTTATCTTTAAACTTAGCAAGTTGTATACTATAAATATGTGCCACTTTTTGTATGTTAAGCACACCTCAGTAAATCAGCTAAAAAAGAAGGAAGAAAACATAGGGTAAGGCAGAATTGGTGTGGGATGACTCTTTTTTTTTTTTTGGCAATTGCCTTCAAAACATGTTCTTTATTTTGATAAAGAATCAGACTCTCCAACAATAACTTGGGCCTCATATACCATACACTGGGGACACTACATTTATTAAAAACACCTCAGGAAGGGACTGTGTGCAATACGACAGTTTAAATATAGCACATGAGGATCTTTATTGTCAATTTCATGGCTGACATGCATGGATTTTTCTCTGAGGAGGTGTGTGCTCTTCACAATCACAAAAACTCAGTTGTTGTTTTTTTTTAAAAAAACGGAAATTAAGACATTTTAAGAGCATGAACTATGTGCTATGCTATGTGCTATTTGTTTTTCATGCCAGGCTTTTAAGTGAATGATCTTATTTCCACTTTATAGATGAGAAAATTGAGACTCAGAGAAGCTAAATAACTCAACCAAGATCACACAATGATGTATTTAATTTTAGTTAATTTATTCTGGAATTTTTATGAGCACCATGAAATGTATCCTAACACAATGAAACAGTGACTATGTAGGTAGGGGGAAGCCTGGAACTTTATTATACAAAGAGAGCTGTCTCATTTAAAAAAGGAAATGCACATAAACAAAATTGAAAACATAAAACTTGCCTTAGATCCTACTACCTAGAGATTGTCACTTCTAGCATTTACCTCAATTAAATAATAATTGTGATTTTTATAGGAAACCTTTAATTATTCATACTAATGCAAGGAGAGAAAAGGGTGAAGAATCTAAAAATCATTTCTGTCTGCATTGAGTGCTTTGGGGAGTAAAAAATCAACCTTTTTGATCATGTTCTGCTTGGGCTAATTACTAGAATTACTTTTCCTTTCCCAACTGATCTCAGTTCAGGGTAGAGTCCCAGAAGCATTTTGGTGACAAGGGATTAAACGTGTGCTGAGGCTAATCCAAGAAATGGAGACTCTACCCAGGGCTCATTAAGATCTGACTGCTGAACAAAAGCTCACACACTGTTGAAATACGGGGCTCTCCAATGCTTTATCCTCGGAGCAATCTTGAAAGGAGATTCAATTTGTCAGGCATTCATTGGGAGACTGATTTGCTCTTCTCTGCGTTAAAATATCCAGGAAACAGTCCCTGATTGTGAGGAACACATAATCTAGTGAAGGAGACAGGAATGCATCCCACTAAAGTTAATAATAGTTATGATAACTACAGCTCACACTTCTTGAACACTTATTTGTCCTAGGCCCAGCCCTGCTCTAAGTTCCTTAAATGTCTTAACTCATTTAACCTTCATATAAAGCACAGTGTAATAAGGGGTGCATACTAGGCCCTTAAAGGAGAAGGAATCGTTATCCTGAATTGGGGCTTCGGGAGGCTTCAAGGACTTTTGTCACAAGTGGAAGCTCATAGGCTAAAGGGACCATCTTTCCTAAGCTGAGCTCACAAAACAGGTGCTGTGGACTGAAGACCTCTGGCTGCGTTTATTTGCGTTGGTGACTGCCTGGCAAACAATGGTGTCCCCAGAACTACTCTCAGTTGGAGTAGACTTCGTTCCATGCCTCTGTGCCCACATATGACATTGTGTCTCTGAACATAGCTGTTTAGGACAGGTTTCGGCACTAAACCGCTGGGCAACTTAGATCCTTCCACAAAATTAAGGGGAAACTGTCAGTCTCTCTGGTGGTGGGAACTGAGGATTCTGAAGTTTTAGAACTGTTGGTAGCTAAGGTGACCATGAAAATAGGCCACTCAGATCTCTTGCGTAGGGAAGAGTAATTGACCCACAGCTGGAACCTCTGGTTCTGTGTCCATAGCCCTGTCAGTGTGGAGGCCACACTTCCCACAGGCCAAGGAGTGAGCGTGGCAGGCACAGGAAGGCAGACCCATTTCTGTGAGGCAGGCAACGTTGGCTCCAGGGGTCCTCAAACTATGGCCCATGGGCCACATGCAAATACAAATATTGTATTTGTTCCCGTTTTGTTTTTTTACTTCAAAATAAGATATGTGCAGTGTGCATAGGAATTTGTTCATAGTTTTTTTTTTAAACTATAGTCGGGCCCTCCAACGGTCTGAGGGACAGTGAACTGGCCCCCTGTTTAAAAAGTTTGAGGAACCCTGCTAGGACTTTCCTAGAGTCTCATGCAGCATATGCTACATCCTTTCCTAGCCCCTCTCCTCCAGACCTGCACCACCTGCCCTCCCCCATTTCCTCCTGGCCTTTCTCCCCAATAAATGTCTTGCACATCTGACCCCATCTTGGCATCTGCTTTTCTGAGGAAGCAGTTTAATGTTGGGCTTTTTCTTCTTGTGGTCTTTCATCCTTAAAAAATCTAGACCGAGTTTTATCACATGGTAACATTGGTGCTTCAAGAGGTTAAGCCCCAATGAGCTAGCCCTCATCAAGCATCATATTGTAGCTAATCACATGGCCAAGCCCGGAGTCCATGTGGGAAGTATTACACAAGAGAGCGGATATCCATAGGTGTGATTTATTGGCCATTCTTAGTGTAACGATTTAATACAGTTATTAACAGGGAACACATTTCCCATAAACTGTCATTTACAGAAAGGTGGTTTCATATACTAGCACTGCCTTCTGAGAAAATAAGAAACTCAAAGAGATACCTGATAGAAACAGATTGTTCAGGAGACTATTATAACGAGAAGACATTTTTAGAAAAGAAACCTTGTCTGTATCTGTTTGGCTCATTGAAATCATCTCTCACGTAGTAGGGTTGGAATTTCTAAGTTTTCTCTAAGCACAAAATATAACAAGCAGGACCAACTGAAGCTTTGAAAATGCTCAGTTCAATGGTACTTCTTGAATGTTTACTATGCCCTGTGGGCAACTCTGCATTCAGGAATTCACTTGTAAGACTGTCCCATAAAAGAAGGTGGGCAGAAGCTCAGCAGAGTTCAATGATTACAGGAAGTGGAGATGGGGAAGGGCTCTGTGCTATAGTTTGGTAGGAAATTAAGAACATAAAAGAATGTCCCCTTTCAGGACCCGTTCTATGAATTACAGTCTTGGTCCCTCACTGCTTCCTCTTCATCTTCTTAAACTAGTTTTAGCACCCAGCATATTGCTTGAGGAATTGAAGGGCACTGTTATTTGGATTAGTTGCTTCCTCTTTTCTTTGACCATTGCCCTTTGAAGGGTGGGGAAATTGCATGGAAATAAGTAAACTTTGCTCTCACAAGAGCTACAGGGAATCTTGATCCTTTCACCCACCCTCTGGAAACCTGTTGAAAGATGCAAAGATGCAGGATCTCCAGTTGAATAATGTACTACGAATGTTGTGGTGACCACACAGTGTATTATAGATTCAGAAGTACTTATCTTTATGTATGTATGTATGTATGTATGTATGTATGTATATATTTTTTCCAAAAGTACGGAGGTGGGGAGAGAGAAGAGAGGTTTGAAATGAAGATTGATTGTTTCTGTGTTGAGTGGGAGCAGAATGACAATCCCTCCACTCTGAGGTTTTTTAGAGAAATTTGAGAAATGATATTAAGGTCTTAAAGAATCTCAGTGACTAAACCTCTTCCATATTCAGTTTAGAAGCTTATGAATAAGTGCCTCGTCCAAGGGAACAGGTTAGACAAGAGTGACCCCCTTCCTCCTACTTTGGCCTCCAAGGTCAATTCCTGAAACTCACATTATCAGAAATGTGCTGTGACAACTCCTTAGGTAACATAAACCTCACTTGACACTGGCCTTGATTCTAGCCTCCAGGCATTACTTCTCTCAGGAAACAGTTATATTTGCTGGAGTTACATAACCATGTATACCCTAGAAAATTACAATTAATTTCTGCCTAAGCTACATCAGCACCAAGTCAAATAATGAATGAAGCCCCCCCCCCCCACCACCACCCCTGTTTTTTTTGCTTTTGTTTAATTGAAAGGGAAAAGTTACCTTTCTTTTGACAAACTGAGTTAATAAGCTAGTGTCATAGGGGGTGGGCAAGTCAGGGGCAACTCACAAACTCAAGCTCACCTCCTGGGCAGTCAGAAAGATCACCCAGCCATAAAAATCCCAAGGCGTTTGCACATAAAGTTAATGAGTCTGTGGATCAGGTGAAGCTGCAAATCCCAACAGATGACAAGCTACAAATTGGGTGAGCTGCCTCTGGTCTCCGGGTGAAGGAGAACAGGGCTCCTGTGAGAAGGTGATACTAGTTTCTAATTATTATAATGCCATGAGGAAGTTCAGCCCAGAAAACCAGATGGCCAGTCCCCTGGCAAAGCTGCCTCTTTCCTCACCCTACATTTTCTCAAACCTTGCATCTGGGAGCCTTCACCATCTCTCTTGTTTTGTGTGACATTTTTGCCTTTTTGTTGCCCATAAGGTAATGTTGAAAGTCCTTCTCAGTCCATTCCTGATCCTGTCCATTCCTGATCCTGGTTTCCCACTTGCTCTCTGACCACTTTACTTGCTATAAGTGAGCAAACGGACTCCCATAGTATTCCACCCAGAATGCTTTCATGCCATTTCTTCACCTGAAATCACATTCCTCAGGAAGGTAGGTGTCACTCAAAGATGTGGAACCAGTTTGCAGAACCTGAAAATTACATCCCACAATCACGTAGGGAAGAAAAGACAAAATCCAGGATATCAAACTGTGATGGTTACATTTTATGTCAACTTGATAAGGCAATGGTGCCCAGTTGTTTGGTCAAACACTAGTCAAAATGTTGTGAACATGTTTTATAGTTGTGATTAACATCTGTAATCAGTTGACTTTAGAGATAATCATCTGTAATTAATTGACTTTAAAGTAAAGGTTGAGTATGTCTGTGGGACTTATCCAATCAGTTGAAAGCCTTAAGAACAGAAACTGATTTCCTGGAGAAGTAATTCTATGACAGTAACATAGACATCTGTCCAAGTCTCCAGCTTGCTGGACTGCCCCACAACTTTCATCTCAAGATTGTGTAACATCTACTCCAGCCTGATTTTCTAATCTCCTGGACTGACCTACCAATTTAGACGTCAAGACTACATCATCAAATCTTACCTGAGTTGCCAGCCTCCTGGTCAGACTACAGACTTGTCAGCCCCACAGTTATGAGTCAATTACTTGCAATAAGTCTTATTCATCTTCTCTTGCTTCTGTTTCTCTGAAGAAGCCTACTGATGTGCAACCCAACTAGGTAGAAGGAGAGTAGAAGTTTAGGGACAGAGTCAAAGTGGGAATAAAAAACTAGAAAGTTAATAAATAGGAATAGCAGAGAAAGTTGTTGGCATAAACCTATATAACCACTAGAGGTGAAATTGAATCACCTTGTTGTGTCCAAGGATTGTGTGAGTCAGCCAGGTTTATATTAGGGAGTCAACTCGGTAATTCTTGAGACACAGAAAATAGCTGTTGCTGAATGAACAAATGAATGCATTTATGAAAGACTTTATAAACCCTTTCCTTTTCTTTCCTTTACAACTTTATAGCTAGAAATACCAGAAATAGGCACATTGGGATAATTTTGGCTCCTGGGCAAAGTAGTCACAACCAGATGAACTGTTCTTTACTTCTATCATAGCCATATTTGAACTATGGAATAACAAAATTATACCGAGGGAAGGTAATAGATTTTACTTTTAGAAGTTTCTCATGTTAAGTAGAGTAGCTTTCTTAGCCCAAGGATGATGCCAGCTTCTGTAGATTCCTATAGAAACCACCATGGACACTATCAAAGGCCCGGGGCACTCCTTTGCTGCACGTACTATCCTTCTGGTAACATCTGCTACCTGGTCTAGGGATCAGTTATCTCCACAGAGGAGCTATTGCTGTGAGTCCTCAAGGCAAAGTCCCTGCATGGTAGGCCAGCCTTGGACCACATCCCAGAAGTTTGGTTTTAGCCTCTGGATGTCATTTAATCTCAAAGGGTTTTGCTCTTTCCCCCCAGGAATATGCAGAAATGCACACCCGAGGGAGTTGTGGCTTTTAAAAGGTTTAGGCATAGTCATAGATGGCACAGCTCTGCTAACTACTATGGGTCTATCATCAGGGTAGATATAGAAGGAAGACCTCTCTTCTGCCGAGGACTGCATTCTGTCATCAGCTGTGGCTCCCATATCCTTTGTTCTTTTTTGTTTTTAATATATTTTATTGATTTTTTTACAGAGAGGAAGGGAGAGGGATAGAGAGTTAGAAACATTGATGAGGGAGAAACATCGATCAGCTGCCTCCTGCACACCCCCACTGGGGATGTGCCCTTAACCAAGGTACATGCCCTTGACCAGAATCGAACTTGGGACCCTTCAGTCCGCAGGCCCAGGCTCCATCCACTAAGCCAAACCGGTTAGGGATATCCTTTGTTCTTTTATTCAACAAACACTTTTTGAGCGTCTTCTGTGTTGAAGGTGTTGTTAAGGGTGTGGAGCTACAGAGACAACTCATTTGTATAACCTCTCCTGCAGCTAGCAGAAACACAATTGCAAACACAAGGCAATAAGATAAAAAGATATAGAGCAAACCATAGGTATTTAGGTGGACAAAAAGCTCAATAACTTCCAGCAAGGGCAGATTTCCCCAACCCTGTTTAAGCATGGAAATGATTTTGCAGAGGAATACTATGCATGAATAAAGTTCTAAGAGTTCACATTCTTTGGGAAATGCTGCAATCAAGCTTTTGGATTTATTCTTTCCCTTGGGAGTTTGGTATTTATCAATACTTTCAACGCTATATGCCTTGAAGCCCTAGGTTTCCACAAGAAGTTAATTGGAGTTCTGGGGAAATATAGATTCTTGAGCCAAATAAATGTGGAACTAAGGAAAACTGTACACTTACTCTGTCCCCTCTCCTCCATTCAGGTTTCCAGTTGATTTTAGGCATTTCAGCATTTTAAGATGTAAAGGAGTAACCTATTAACATGTTAAATGTTTTAAAATGTCCAACAAAAATAATTCTGATTAGGAAATACTTAAATAAGAGACTCAGGATAACCTTACGGTGACATCTCATGAGCTTTAATGGGATGAAAGGATTGTTGTTGAGAACAATCTTGGGAGAGCCTCTTCTTGCCTACCGTGCTCTCTGTTAAATCGTTCTTTTCAGGACTGACACTGCCTCTGTATTTCCTTGTCACTTCTCTGGGTGAAGAGCCTTAAGGGGGGAGCCGCTTTCCTCCTCCACCCCAGCACTACCATGCAGTTCCCTTGCTGAGGTTTTTCAGAGATGACTCCCACGTTTTGGGAGAGGAAGCCTGAGAATTTTCAGTGCTTCTCTGGACACTGCCAGTTGAACCCCCCAGCTGCAGCAGCTCAGAATTGCATAGTAAGAGGCCCACATGAGCCAAGGGATGGTGTGTTTTAAGTGGAGCTTTATGATTTTGCTAAAATAAATGGAGGGATGAATGAGATTGCCAATAGTGTTCCTGAGCATGAAACCATAAAGAAGATTGCGAGGAATCTGACAGGTTGCAAGTTGTGTGTGTTGGTCGTGTCCTCCATTAACAGGAGAGAAATGCAAGATAGTGATATTCGGTCCCTCTGATGCCAGGATTTGCCTGTCACCATCTTTATTGACCTCTGTCATTACTAGAGGTGTGGGAAGTATTTGCCAACTTCAGCTCTTAAAAAATATAAGAACAAACCCTACAAAATTCAAAACATTTCATAAGGGAGGCAGGCCACCAATCTCCCCACTCTAGAAGTACTCAGTCTTCTGGCATATTCTCTACTATTCTGCTCAATCCCATCTATTCATACAGAAAAGGGGTGGTAGGCAAGACGCATTTCTGTAGGACTTCTTTCTTTCTTCTTATACTCTATGCATTTCATTAGCTCATCTGGATTAAAAAGAAAATAATGTTTCCTGGGGGTATTGCTGAGCAAATCACTTCTGATTCATACCATGTTGATGCCTTTTGAACTGAGAGGCTTAGGATGTGGCGTGTGTGTGTGTGTGTGTGTGTGTGTGTGTGTGTGTTGGTGGGGGGGGCTCTGTACTGCAAAGATGCCCTTTGCTGCTTATTTGCTAAGTGGTCTATGTCTGCAGCTACGGTGAGTCAGGCGAAATCAGCATGGCAGTGCATACTTTGAAATATTATTTTGCCCCATATGTACAATTATATAGCTCAGGGATCCTAATTTCTCCAGCCTTCAGGGGACACTCTCCTTTTAATTATAAAAGTAATGAAGAACCAAGTCATGTGGCCGCAGCTTTTGTTATGTTTCCATCCCTATGAATTTATAAGCATTTGCCAGGGAATTCTAACACTTTTCACAAACACATTTTTATCTCCAACCACCTCTTGTCTGGACTGCGACCATTGTCTTGAAGGTTCCTTCCGCCAACTACCCCAAATGCTGACACAGAGTATAAACACTTCCTTATCTTATTTCACCAAAATATACCCAAGACCAGTTGTTAATATTTAACAACACAGAATTACAAAGCAGAAAAGACCATTTTTTAGTGGCTACTACATATCACTGCACCTACAATACCAAAACACGCTCCTCCACACAGTTATTTCAAAGGGCGTCTCTCTCTCTAGTCTCTACCATACACTACATTGCAGAGACCAGTGTACCTTACAAGCTGAGCCAGAAATGTGTAAGGGCTCCAATGTGGCAGACACGTATTTCCCACTGACGCACAATTCCAAGTGGATTTTGACTGCTGAGCTCTTCCTTGAGCACTAATTCAGGGACCCAGACTTTCTACCTCGAGACTCTGCCATCTTCATCCCATGTGGCTCCCAAGGATACTGTGCTCGTCTGCACTGGGCCAGAGGAAAGGAATGGAACACAGAGGCTCAGATTTAGGAGTTTTTTATGCACCAGTCCCGGAATATGACTGTCTCTCACCTTCCATGGGCTAGAACTCAGTCTGGGAGACTTAGTCTAAGTATATGCCCAGGAAGAAAAGGAAGTAGGCTTGGTGAGCAAGTAACCAGGTTCAAAGGGAACAAAACCACAACAGCTGATGTTATAGCCAGTAGGCAGTTGTCAGGCAACACAATACTTTACAGAGATAACAACTCTCCTCCCAAAGGAAACAACTTTTGATGGGATTCCAGTCATCATGCACTTAGAATAGGAGTTTGACTTTCCATTTGCTAGCCTGAAAGCCCAACAGAGTATCAGTTCAACAGCCATCTGCCTCCAAAAGTGAATTTTGCTCCTTTTTTCCCCCTAGAATAATAGACATATATAAGTTTCCAGAAGTATTAGTATCCAGTTACAGATAATTCTACCATAATCATATGCATGGGTAAGTTTAACTTTTCACTCTTTATAATTAGAGGGCAATGACTTCTATCTTCTTCTAAGAAGTTTTTTATTGCCTTTGTACATAAGTCTTTTAGAATTACAGAAGTAGTTTTTTGAAACTGGAATGCAAGAATAAAGCCGAGATAAGGGTCGTAATGCTCTCTGACTGGAGAGTAACTGCAAGGCTTTTATATGAACATAGAACATACAGTTAGCACAATCATTTATAATGAGAAAACCATCACAGAACTGATGTGCACATTACAACTTAGCTGACTAAATTCAATTTGCTCCAACAAACATATTCTAACAAATGCAATTTCCTCTAACAACATAGAGAGTAAATACAATATCCAATAACAAATATATGTATAAAGCATTTTTGCAGTAATTGTAGCCTCAAGGTTAAGGATTATATCCTATAGGAAATAACTATAAAACATGTCCTTAAACAACAGAATGTCATAGAAGAGGCTCTGGTCATTCTTAGCAAACAGCTGCATATTAACTCAATCTTACATTGTCAAGATATAGGTGACAATATGTATATGTGCTTTTATCAGGATATTTACACTCAGTGCTTTGCATTCTCAGCCATACTTGTGTTATCCATCTTCTTCTCTTACAAAGATTTCTCACTAACTACAATTTTGACTTGTATCAATAGTTTCAATGCAAATTGTTTATTTTTAATTGCTGTATATAAAATTGGGGCTTATAATTTTGTATTTCCATATTTCCTTTTTAAAAAATATCTCTCAGATATAGCCACTCCAGTTATTGACAACACACTAGAGACTTGTTGAAAAGACAGTTAAAAAGATTATTTTATTTTATTTTTTAATGATAGGTTGTTTATTTATTTTTGATATGCCCTTCCTTTTACTCTATAACTGTATTAACTCTACTCTGTGTGTACATGTATGTGTGAATGTGTGTATGTAAGAATGAATGTGTGTGACTAATCAACAAATCGATTCTTCATTGCAAACAGCAAAAATTGACTTTGGGTAGCTTAAGCAGTAAAGAATTTGTTGGGAGATGTTATCTGGCTCACAAACAGATGGAAAGCCTTGAGAACCAAACTTACAAATAGGAAAGAATTAGGGAGGCAGGTTGCAGGACTGTAGCCAAATCACACCGGAAAAAGGGTTTGGTTAGGTCACCGTGGCCTCTATTGGTATTTCTGCTCCTCTCAGCTCCGGACATTAACCATCACCTCCTGCTTGACTTAGATTACCAATCTACTCTCAAGCCTTCTGGTTTCAGAGAGAGGCAGTGTCTGGGTTTGTTTTTTTTACCCCTGGGGGCAGAAGGCAAGTCCCTACTTCTGTACAAGATTCATATGATAGTGGATTCTCCAAACCCAGGATGTGGTTCAAATGAGAGCTAACTAAAGTACAGGCAGCATACATCCACTATAATGAGTTGTGATGAGGAATTTGACTCCATTTTTTAATATCTGACCTGTGACAGCTTTGAAGCCTCACTGTTCCTCTTCCCCTTGTGCCTCACATCTGGACAAGCAGGTAAAAATCCTGGTTGCTTCTCCCTTTGGTGCCAGCAGGCATTCAAACCATAAGGCCCCTGCCATGTGATAACTCACTGAGCCCCACCACCCCACCACAGCAAAACCTAGGCCAGTCTGCTTTCCTTGATCTCATGTCCCTTCAGATGTGCGGGAGAAGAATGCCCTGTTCTCCCAGAGACCTCAAACTCTGGAGTGTGAGAGCAGTTGAGCTGTATGCCTGTGCCTGGTGGTTACATGAGGGAGCCTTGAACCTATTTGGGGCCATGGACTAAATGGGCATATTTCCCTGACTGAATAGCAATGAGCTCTTTCATATGGGCTGTGGTTTAACTTGTATTCTGAGGGAAGTTGATTTATATATACAGCGGTTCTCAACCTGTGGGTCGAGACCCCTTTGAAGGTCAAACGACCCTTTCACAGGGGTCGCCTAAGACCATCCTGCATATCAGATATTTACATTACGATTCATAACAGTAGGAACATTACAGTTATGAAGTAGCAGTGAAAATAATTTTATGGTTGGGTCACAACATCAGGAACTGTATTTAAAGGGCCAGAAGGTTGAGAACCACTGCGAGCATATGCAGATGGCAGGGGCCTCTGTCATTAAGGGAACATCTAGGCTACCCATTCTTACCTCAATCTCTCTTCTAACATTTGTGACCAAGTGGCTGATCACCTTCTGCTGGAATACTGTAGTGAAGTTTGTCCTTCTTTGGAGAAATCCTATTTATAGAAAATCCTTCCCTTCGGTTGCTCTGAGCGCCTAGTTTTACTCATGGCCACCTAGAGCAATTGGATACATCTTCTTGTATTCAGAAGCCCTGCTTCGATTTACTCACTGTCTTATCTGCTTTCCTACACCCTCTTTCACCCAAAAATATCAACTGAGGACTGTAGAGACATGCCTACTACATCCATCCTCCCCACTGACAAAAAGGATCATAAGAAATATGGAAAATCAAATGACCAACTTCATCTTCACCATGACGAGTTGCCCGTGTGTGCTCTTTAACTTTAGTAATTGTGATGCGGGAAGGCCCTTTCTGTACTCTTCACAACTGACAGTGTGATTTATGGTTGAGCTCCAACAGGCATGCTAAGTATATTGTGTGCCGCTTTTGCTGGCAGAGAAAGCCTGTTTGCTTGCTCCCGCTATAGTAATACAGCCTCCTTTCTTCGTCTGTGCTGACAGAAGCGGGCTCAATGTGCTTTGGGTTCTAAAGCACCCCATGTGTAGCCCCATTGCCATATCATCTTTATTTACTACGGAACTGGATTTGCAGGTCATGGGTCTGCATCTGTGAAGACAGGCATTGGTGTATGCAAGCGGCCCTCCTGGCTGAGACAGGAGCTATCTGGTCCCTGGCTATCTTCTGAGGATAAGTTGGGAAATATCCTAGCAGGTTAAACAAAAATCCTTTCAATACATGAAAAATGGAGCTGGCATTGAATTGAATCACAAGGACCAGTGGAGTTTTCACAGGTCAAAGGCTCCTAGATTTATTACAGACCCTATCTTAACATAAGAACCTGCTATCTTTCACAGGTGCACTGCTGAATAAAATGTTTGTTTTTTTTAAAGAACAAACCATAATTTATTATTTCCTTAAATTATTTGATTTCTCTAAGGAGACATTCTGGAAACTTACAGAAAATTCATCTTGCAGAAACCTTTTATGCTACATATGTTCCAGTGATATGGTTAGAGAGAGGGAGAGCTTAATAAGAAAAGTCCCAAGAAATATTATTTGGAGCTGAGATCCATTCCTGAAACCCAGGAGCCAAAAAAGACAATTTATAAAGTACCATCTGGATGCAAACTGGAAAAAAGCCTGGGGCCACGCTGGCCTGTTGGGGATGTAGTGGGAGCTTGGAAGGGAGCTGAGAGCCCTGTGAAGAAGAGAGAGTGGAATGGAAGGCAGCAGAGAGATGTCCTGTACCCGGCTTCATGCCCACGACTCTTCTGGCCATAAGGACCGATGCCACATTCCTGCCTTCAGATGTCTTCACTTACTTCTTCCACCAGAAGTCCCTCTTCACAGATTTTATCAATGAAAATGCTGTCCATTCTTCAAGGCTCACAGAAATGCTGGGATAGAGGGCATTTGCGCACAAGATAGCCATTTTCAATTCAGATTTATATCTCAGAGTTTGATGTTTGGTATGACAAGATAAACCTTACATATCCCCTGTACCATATTCTATTCTATTTGTACCTCGTCACACACATTTGGGCCTCTATTAATTATCTTAGTTCCTGGATTAGGTAAAACGTTCCTGTATTTAACCTAAGTGCTGTATTTAACTCACTTTTGAATCCTTAGCCAAACAATGATGTCTTGGAACCCACTCAGTTAATATCTATTGTCTCTGCAATTTTTGAAACAACTTCAAGGTGCTCTTTAGAGCAAATAATCTGAGTGATTTGTTTTTTTACTTTGTAAATTTTGTTTTGCCCTATTTTTAAAAGAAATTATTTTTAATTACAGTTGACACACAGTATATTAGTTTCAAGTGTACAACATAGTGCTTCAGCATTTATATACATTGCAAAGTGACACTGCAGTAAGTCTAGTAACCATCTGTCACTGTATGTAGTTATTATGGTATTATTGACTGTTTTCTATGCTGTCCATTACATCCCTGTGACTTATTTTAAGTTGGAAGTTTGAACTCACTAATCACCTTCCCCTTTTCTGCCAATTTCCCACCTCTTCTCCCTCTGACAATAATCAGTTTGTACACTGCATCTATGAGTTTCATTTTGTTGGTTTGTTTTTTGGATTCCACATGTAAGTGAAATCATATGTGTCTTTCTCTATATGACATATTTTACTTAACACAATACTCTATAGGTGCATCCATGTTGTCACAAATTGCAAGATTTCATTCTTTTTTATGGCTGAATAATAGTCCATTGTATGTATGTACATTGCTTTATCCATTCCTCTACCTATGAACACCTATGTTACTTCCATATCTTGGCTATTGTAAATAACGCTGCAATGAATATAGGGGTGCATATGTCTTTTTAGAATAAGTACTTAGGTCATATTGTTGTTCTATTTTTAATTTTTTCAGGAATCTCCATACTGTTTTCCATAGTGCCTGCGCTAATTTTCATTCCCACCGAGTGCAGATTTTTCTTTTCTCCACATCCTCCAGAACACTTGTTGCATTTTTTTAAATAATACCCATTTGACAGTTGTATGGTGATACCTCATTGTTTTTAAATTTGCATTTCCTTGATGTAGTGATGTTGAGCATTTTTTTATGTTTCTGTTGACCATCTGTATGTCTTTTCTTTTTTTAAAAAAAGTCTAGTCAGGTCCTCTGCTCATTTTTAAATTGGATTGTTTGCTATTTGATGGTATCTTTCTAACCTACGTGCACTTAAAACCCAAAACTAATGGTCTAATCCAGAGCAAAAGTCACAAGTTCCATCAACTTCTTTTATTTAAGTTCCTAGTGGGAAAAATAGTATTGATAATAACTAGAGAGAGCAGAATCATTTTGGTTTCATCAAAATTTAACAACAAATATTTTGGCACTATATTTTAGTAACATTGAATAGCTCAACAGGTTATGAGTGGTTCTTACTCGTATAAATGTTATCTGGAATTGTATGTCATTCCCAGGACGCCCTAGGTCTAACAGTGGGCTGGATCCTAAACATTGGCATTCACATAATCAACTAAACAACTGACCATAGCTGTTTTTTAAAAAATATTTTCTATTAATTTTTATTCTTACCCTATAATTATGACTTTCCCAACCTCTCATAATGGTAAGCAATCTGTAGCCTCCCTAGTATTTTATTCCCATGCTAGTTATCATCAGCTGCACATCCTTCCACATCTCAGCTTTGACATCTGTAAGTTGAATGTTCTACACCAGTTCTGTTTTTCCCCCATTCTCAGTAGTGATGCATAATAGATGCTTACCATCCCAAGCATGGCAAACTTTCACATTTTGAAGACCAATTAATTTTACACAAGTGTATATGCTTAAATAATAGTCATTAATAAAAGTTTATTGATGTTTAACAGAAAAATGTGCATAGAAATAAAGGTACAGCTTAGTGATTTATCAAAAACAAACACCTGTGGAACCACATCTAGGTGGAGGAATAAAACATTGCTATACCCAAGAAGTTTGCCTTGTGCTCACCTAATCACCACCTATCTTTCTCTTCCCAAGAAGAAACCACTTCAGAATCATAGTATTATTTGCATATGACATCTTTTGGCTCAGTATTATGTTGATCACTTACTGTGTTCCATTGCGTCATTATACCAGAGTGCATTTATCCATTTTACTGTCGATGGACATTTATGTTATTCAGAATTTTTGGCTCTATGATTAATGTTGCAATGGAATCCTATGTCTCTTGTTGAAATATACTTACATTTCTATTTATTATATAACTACAGCCTGTACAACTATTGGATAAAGTATGCATATATTCCACTTTACTCCAGAATGCTTAACCGTGTTTATAAAATTGCATTCCAACAAGCATAGTGTGACAGATCTACTACTCTTTATCCTCTCCAACACTTGATATTTTAGTCTAATATTAGCAGTTCTGGTTAGTGTGTATTAAGTATTGCACTGTAGATTTAATTTGCATTTTCTTGATTATTTATGAAATTGAGTACTTTTTCATAGGTTTGTGCAATTTGGCTATACTTTTTTGGTGACATGACTGTTCAAGCCTAGTAGTGCCTTTTTCTTATATCTTGTGAATATAAGTCCTTTGTTCTATTAATGCTGGCAAGTTCTAAAGTGTTATGTTCCTATTAAAATTCCTGATATTAATTGCTTTTCCTCTTTTTTACATAAATTTCAGGTGTACATTATAATTCAATATCTGTATACTATATTGCTTGCTCAAAAAGTCTAATTTCCTTCCATTACCATATATTTATCCCTCTTTACCCAAACACCACTCTTCCTCTGGTAACCACCATTCTGTGTGTATCTGTGAGTTTGTTTTTGTTGGTTTGGTTAGATGGTTTATTACTCTAGTTTTATATTCTACACATGAATGAAATCATGTTTTTTGTCCCTTTCTGTCTATTTCACTTAGCATAATACTCTCAAGATCCATCCATGTTGTCACAATGCAGTAATGGCTGAGTAGTGTTCCATTGTGTGTGTGTGTGTTTGTGTGTATGTGTATGTGTATGTGTGTGTATGTATATGTGTGTGTATATATATATATCATAGGGGTATATATTTCTTTACAAATTAATGTTTTTATATTTTGGGAGTAAATACCTAGAAGAAGAATTGCTGGATCATGTAGTAGTTTTACCTAATTTTTAAAGGAATCTCCATGATGGTTTTTTTTCAAGGCACAGTATACATTTTATTCTGCATGGTTGTTGTACAAAAAAGCCCCACTTCCCTTGAGAAACAGTATTATGTAAAACACACTTTGAACACTGAATATTAAAATATTACATAATACCATATAAATGAAGTGAACAAAAATAACACAGCCTTCCACCCTTCAATATTCTAAGAATATACCACAGCATTGATAATATGAAGGAAAATGCTTGGAATTGTGTTTAAATTCAAAATTCTTCGGGTTGTTCTCCACTGGGAGGCGAAAAGGTAATCAGGTTACCACCAAAGGATGTGTTTGGCATGTTCTCGACGTCTCCTCAACAGGAGTGTTTAGGCCTGTTGAATCAAGAAGATGACATTTAGTCATAGACTTTTATTATCAAATAACACTGACTGGGAAATTTTAGTCTCTTCTTGTGAGATGTTATTTCACATTAGTGGCTGCACCAATTTACAGTCCCACCAACATTTGTTATTTCTTATCTTTTTGATGATAGCCATTCTAATAATGATGTTGAACACATATTTTCATATGTCCATTAGGTCCCTTGCCCATTTTTAAATTAGATTGTTTGCTTTTTTTTTGTTACTGAGTTGTCTAAGTTCTTTATAGATTTTGGCTATTAGTCCCTTATTGGGAATATCATTTGCAAATAACCCATTTGGTTGGTTGCCTTTTAGTTTGTGGATTGTTTCTTTTGCTATGCAGAAACTTCTTAGTTTAAAGTAGTCTCCATTATTTTTGCTTTTGTTTCCCTTGCCGTTTGAGTCAGGTTCACAAAAACATCTTCGAGAGCAGTGTCCTTTAATTTAGAGCCTATGTTTTCTTCTATATGTTTTAGTTCTTACATTCAAGTCTTTAATAAATTTTTAGTTAATTTTTGTGTATGGTGTAAGATAGCAGTCTAGTGACATTCTTTCACATATGGCTGTACAGTTTTTCCAGCACCACTTATTAAGTAGACTTTCCTTTCTCCATTGTATGTTTTTGGCTCCTTTGTCACAAATTAGTTGACCATAAGTATATGGTTTTATTTCTGAGATCTCAGTTCTGCTCTATTGGTCTGTTTTCTGAAAATATCATATTCTTTTATTAGATGCAAAAATCCTCAACAAAATACTAGCAAATCTATGTTCAGAGCTATTGGCCTGTAATTTTTATTTATTTATTTTTGTGATGTCCTGGTCTGGTTTTGATAACAGGTAATGTTGGCCTCATAAAATGAGTAAGAAAGCATTTTTCCTCTTCATTTTTTTTCAAAGAGTTTGATATGGATAGGTAAATCTTTTAATGTTTGTTAGAATTCACCAGTGAAGCAATTTTGTCCTGGACTTTTATCTTTTGGGTGGCGTTTGATTACTATTTTGTTGTTGTTTTTTGTTTAAATCACCATATTATTTGCTTCCTATTTATCTCATCTGTCCTAGGTTCTTTCCCCCTCCCCCATTCTTGCATTTTAAAAAATGGATTTTGAAAACAATTCCATCTTTCCATATGTTTTAAAGGACCCCTATTCAGCTATTATAATTTTTTTAAATGTAAAATGTAGAAAGTAAGTTAATTCTTGAGTTTTATGTATACATAATTTTATACTTCCTTTTGAAAACATACATTCTTTTCCATGAAAACTATTTAATGGCTACATGGCAATGTATTACATATGGCATTATAGCATGTTTATAAAATTGTACATATATATTTCTTTAATCATTTCCTATTGGACATTTAGGTATTTCTACCATTATTTTACATTGTAAATGATAAAATGGGCCATTTCAGACTTCATAGATCTTTATTTATATTCCCTTTCTGATTTTTAAAAGGAGTTTTACAAATATTAAGTATTTTCAGATGTATAATTTATTGAAATTCTCTTAATCTTTAATCATAAATGATTAAAAGAGCCCTAAAGTAATTAGCCAGGTATTAACTAATAATTTCTGCATGTGTGTATATTGGTGAAATTGGCCCATATTTTATCACCTTTGACATCCTAATAAACATCTGTTTAAAATGATGTATTACAATGATCAATTATGATTTGCCTTGTACTGTTTTTCTGATTAGGAACTGTGTACTTACCCAATCAATGGGGTGATCAACTTTGCTAAATTAAAGGCCAATAGGTGAAGAGGAAGAAAGGGGAGGAGTCTAATCTATTCAGTATCAGTATTTCCAAAATAATGTTTGGATAATGGGACTGTTTCATTTCCTCACCAATTCTATGGCAACAACCAGTTGTAACATTTCCAAACATACCTGTGCTGTACTTTGACTTACCTTGACTCATTTGGTTGATTTGCAGCCAGTTGTTCATCTCACGATATATTCATTGCTACTTGGCAAGATGACGGCCACCTTAAATCCTTCTTGACCGGACAACTCAAGCCCATTCTCTCCTCCCCTCCCTACTGGCGTTCCTGAGAGGATCACTTATCCCGAGTCAGGTCAACGAGGGCCAAGAAGTATCCATTCCACACCACGATGTCTTTTTGTCCTTTTGGTAAGTAAACTTCCACGTGCCTGGTTTGTGGTGTTAAGATCCCAAAGCTTTGAGGTAGCTCAAAGTATGCTTAATGCTGACACTCAGAAAGTAGAAACCAGGACAGGGGAACTGAGAGCTGATGATATCACCTGAACCCCAAATCTAGTTGCACAAAATTGGGTATTCCTAACCTTTTAATATATGAGCCAATAAACACTTTTCTTTTTGTGTAAGCCAAGTTGTCAGACTTTCACTCACAATAGAAAGTCCTAACTTTATGGGTCCTCTGACTTCCCTCGGAGCACTTGTCACAGTGCAATTTTTATCATTATTTACTTAATGACAGCCTCTCTGCCATTACCGTAGTCTCCATGCAAGCGGCATTGGTATCTTATTTGTTCACAGCTGCTTCCCTAATGCCTAGGACAGTTCTGATTCATTACTGGCACTCCATGCCATACTTTTCTTAGCTATGTTCCCCAAGAGTTTAAGAAACTAATATCATGGAGTTTTAATTTTTGTATGTGCATGAGAGCTGACAATTATTTCAGGATGAAAAACTTGTATATATTATAATGCACTTGCATAAATTTATATGGTAGTCATCTCCCACAGAATTAAAGATTGCCCACGATCTCTAAATGGAATGAAAACCAAGACCTCTTTCTTTGCTGTTAAAACTTAGGCGAACTTTCTCGGAGCCTCAGTTTGCTTACCAGGAAAGGGGCTTACCACCAGGCAGGTATTTGTACATAGCCTCTTGGTAAGTGGACTTACTATTAGTACAAAGAAACTAATCAGATAACCAGGGGGAACCTATATAACATTCAAAACCAAGTGGTTGAGTGGACAAAAGCAAAGGCCAGGGCTGCATTACACTGACATTTTTATTAGAATTTATCTGTAACAAATGGAACTTGTGTCAGCAAAGAACTGATTTTCATACAGACTTCTTTCGCCACCAATGTAACGAAGTAAGAAAATAAAAAGCACGCCTTTCATTCTGTAAAACATTTACGCGTACTACTAATTAGAGGTAATTGTATTTTTTAACAAGCCATTTTACAAGTTATTTTTTTTTTAATTTTTCAGTCTATGCATCCAAAATGAGAGCAAAGAACACAACTGTTATTATCGTTTTAGACACTCCAAGCTTGGATGGCAAAGCCACGTAACGGATGGAGAGGATGGACCTGCAGCCTTCTGACCTCTGCTGGAGTATCAGGGCACCCATAAACCCAGCGGCAACAAAACCCAACAGAGGAGAAAGAAAAGGTAAGTGAAAAATCAAAAGGAGGGGCTAAAACCAAAGCAAAACCGAGAATAAACGGGAAAGAAAAAAAATCTGTACATTACTGCAGAATTTTTCCCCTTCCTGTTTCTACGCCGAGTTATTTACATACACACAAATGAATTTCTGAAGCAGTTTCTTACAGATGGGTTCAAGTAATAACATTATTGGGTGTAGAATCAATAGGGCAGTGCATAGTACAAAGGTATAGAAAGTGCAAAGTTCCCTAGAGGCCCTTCCCTCCCCTGGCTGTCCTCACCGTTGTCTAACCATGCAAATCATTTTTAAAAAAGAGCTAAAATAAAGTTCTGTACAAATCACTTCTTATATATTTTGATTTTTTACCATTGTAACTAATTACAAAATTATACATAACTACACGTACATAGGTAAATAATAGCACCGTACTGGTTATGATGATGAAAATAATTGGAAACTTGAGCGTCTATATGGTAATGGCAGATAAAGATGTTCACCTGGGAAAATCAAACTAGAATGGTTTGTACAGAAAAGCACAGAGTGTGGAATGCACATCAATGACAGGAGGGAGTTAGTTCTCGGAACAGCTCCTGAACAGGAGGATCCCTGGAAGTCTCCGCCTGGTTCGTCTATGGTATGCATCCCATTCGTTTCCTTCTTAGGATTCTTTTCCTCTTTCCCTTTGCCAAACGGGCGGTTTTTGTCTCGGGGAGAGAAACTGCTCATTGCGCAAGGGTTCTGGTGTGCAGTACACCATCTGATTCAACATGGCATGTCGGCATAATGCGATGTCTGTCTAATGACCCTCTTTGTTTCGCTAAATGAAAATTACAGCACTGAGTAATCTGGCACTTGGATAACTCTCCAAAAGGTACGAACTGAAAGGAAACACACCCACATAGTGCACATTCTTCTCTGGTTCTGATGTAGGTTAGAGAGTCTCATTCTGAGGTAGCCTTCTAGATACTTTTTTTTTTAAAGTATTATACATTATTTTCTTTTTTTCTTCCTTTTTTTCTTTTTTTTTTTTTTTTACAAAAGTGCTCATATATGATACTTGCAAGTGTTTGGTCTCTTGGATTTCATTCTGTTAGTGATGGGAACATGTAGAAAACAGAACATCAATGGAGCTAAGATTAAACCAAAATATTATACCTCTATGGACACTCTTTATGAGTTCCTTGAACATTTGGAGGATTCTTTAAAATTGTGGAAGATATGGCAAGCTCCTGCCATCATCCATGGCTTCCTATAGTAATTTGGGGGGAGATATATACACATATTTTAAAAATGTCCCCTTTTAGAAAAAATCCTAATGGAATAGCAAATATATTCCAAAGTGGTCAATGATAGTTGTTACTAAAATAAGTTTGGTGCCTTTTCTGGATGTTCCAGAGCAGATTTGGAAGGGATTAAAAATAAAACCAGTGGCTTTTCCTGATGTGGACAATTATAAAAGGAAGAAGGGCCCTGATTATCCAAGTGCTTTGGGCTGGTACAATCACTAACCTCCCCGACCTGGTTGAGAACTAGGAATGCATATTATTCAAAGAGTTTCTGTACATGTGGTAAACAGATAATGCTTTAATAGGAAGAGTAACATATACGAACAACTAATGGAAATACGAACCAAAAGCTAAAAAGAAATGCTATTAAAATAGGCATCAATTATAAGGCACTCTAAATGCAAAACTAAAACCAAAAAGAAAACAAAGAACAGCACTTCCCAGGAATGCTGTATGCCACGAAATGTTTCTGACTGAACAGAGTAACATGAGTTTGGCTTTGCCCCTGTTACATATCATAAATGCAAATTTCATAGCACATACTATAGACAATATACGATTGAATACACTTTTTTTAAACAACTTGATAGCTGATATATTAAAACATTCTCCCCTCCTAAAGGGATATGCACTGACCTTTCCCACATGCACACCTCTTAGATATTTAATATGTTTTTTATTGCACTAGAGTTGTTAGAAATATCGAACTTTGTTGGAAGCCTGGCTAACAAAATGGTACTTGTGAATATGGTTAGGTGGGTGGGGGGAGATTGGGTAGGAAATTAGGGGGTGAGGTTTGACAATCACTGATGTGCATTCCTCATTGCCCTTAAAAAATTAAAATTTTGTGATATTAAGAAATACCAATGTCATAAAATAATTGAAAAAGATGTTTATAATAGCTTTTCTACCTTAAAAAAATACTAAACCATGGAAGAACTGAATGATAGCTATCTCTATCATTTTGTGTGAACACACTGTCTATATATACATAGACACCCCTATAAAATACGGATATATATGTATATATGTTAGCAGCAACTTTATACTTTGCGCCTCCCTGTTGATTCTAAAAACAAAACACAACTCTTTGATTATTTGAAAAGAATGGGTACTTTCTTACCAAACAGACAGAAGTGTAAAAGTAATATCTGATGAAACCAATACTGTAGATTAAGAGTATTGCACAAAAATGTGCAAAATTTCATATGTGATATTTCTACAGCAAGATATGACAGATAACAGTTGTACAGCTGAAAAAAAACCCCTACAATTTGGAAATAAAAAAAATGAAGAGTTATGTAACCTTTTTAAAATTTACTTTATAGAATGATAGATACATTTTGTTAAAAAAAAGTTTACACAGTTAAAAATGAAGCACAGGTCAGCAGTATCTTACAATACTAAAAAACTAAATCAAAGACTTTCTTTTTAAACATTCCCCCCTTTTCTCCCTCAAATGTTAGTATGAGCAATATGGTGGGAAGGGGTCATGTCGAAGCAGTTCGTGTTACCATGAGAAGCCACACCAGCAGACATCCACGCGGCACTCCTCCTTGTACCTAGTGAGTGATCCTGAACAAGATGCTGGTTCTTTGTTGAGATTTCTTCTTCCCTTTATTCTGAATCCTTGAGGTATCTGTAAATAAAATCCTCCAGATCCCTCATCAGTCAGGATTCTCTTATTATTTTCAGGTTAGATTATTAAACTGGGAATTCTTGGTCCGCCCGGAAGAGTTTTTATTTTTAGTTTATTTTGTGTGTAATAGTCCCACTAAGGGGTTGTTACCTAGAAGTTAAGAAGGACTTCTCAAGTGCCCTGTATGGCTCAGAAGAGACTCCATGGGTATTGAAGGGCCCGCTGTAAAAATCCAAAATGGGTCAGGGGTTTCTACGTTGCATAGTGATCAAAGCTGCCCAGGTACTCGAGTGAGGCTCGATAGCAGAACTGGTACTGGTCCTGCAGGGGGAAGGCATGGCGAGAAAGACGAGAAGGGGCCATGAGAACAGCACATCAGAAAAGTGAAAATCAGTGTTAGAAAACAAAGTTGCATCTCGTTGAGGGCAAAATCACTACTTTCGTCAATCAATCCAATCCAACGACCAATCGATTTTAGCGAGCAAAGAGCGATCAGCCACATGGGGTGTTCATTAACCACCAATCAATTGGACTAAAATAGTCTCCCAATTCCAAGTAGTGACAGCTCCAATGAACATTATCTTCCAGACCAGTGTGAACCATTCTCCAAGTCATATCAAATAACCACCACCTATGGAACATGTGAGCTCCTTATACATCACAGTCCTCCTTTACAATTACCTGCTTATTTGTGATAACAGAACTCATTCTCGGTTTGCATACTTAAGAGATGCTGATGCAGACACACACTGTCCCAAGGAACATTTAGATTCACTTACCTCTGGGCTATTGCCAATAGAATTTAAATTTTAAAAAAAAGTCTTATTAAATTTTTTAAAAAGTCTTATTAGACAGTAGACCTTGCTACCTACAATCAGAATTACCCAACATCATTTCTGATATTCTTATATATTTGAGGGAGGCAGCCAAAAGGTATCTGGTGAGGCACACAGAGCCATTAATTTATTCAGGACTCTGGACTTGAAGATGTTCAACTCCTGAAAGTGGCAACACAAGACTGGCTGTCCACATAAAAAAATCCCTGTGCCACGGGCCTAATTCAGTATGACTGCTGCTTTAAAGGCCTACCCTAAAATAACAGTGTGAAACATGTCCTTTTTCAGACAGGGGAGAACACAGTCATTTAGGAATATGTTGGGGTACTATTGGAGAGATGGAAAAATTATAATTTACAGATGAGAAAAAGTAGGGTTTTCCTCGTAAAAGAAACTTATTTTCAGTAGCCAATGGGCCTGAAAGTAGATAGTTTCTATTTTGCTTAAATGTGCATTTTTCTACAATAAAAATGGTAATGCAAAATAAATGGAGTTTGCTTTCCTATCTTGTCACAGTAAGTTGCTTGGCTAAATGTTAAGGCTTTTTAAACGTCCAATTTCCCTCTGTCACCCCCAACACCTATTAGGTTTGTCACGCTGACATAATGTTTTGAGTATTGAAAGCCAAATGCTTGCACTATTTTGAAATCAAAGTCTGAAAGGTATTGTGAGTGACAAATTTAGGAACACATATAACCTACAGAACTTGTTGGCCTTTTGATAAACAAACACAATGTATCTATCACTCATATTATCCTTAGAAATGATTAGTCAATGGGTCAGACAGGCCAAATCATGAACTCATATTTTTCTGAGTAATATGAGAATTTGCATATTGATTATTGGACTAGAAAATGGGGGGCTAATTTCTCTAGGTCTTGTCCAGGTATTAAATATTTAAAATGACCATTATTAAGAAATCAGCTATAAAGCAGCTGATCTTTAACCCTTTTCGGTCTAACGTCCAGGCTGACTCGACAGACCAGGCGCTAGGAGCAGGTCCAATGTGGAGCTGAGGTCGACACCACAAACTGCTGCGATTATATGCATTGTCAGTAAGTTCAACGTTCAATCCTGTCAATTAATTTGGACCAGACTGTTTGAATTCCAAAAATAAAATTGGACCGCAAAGGGTTAACATCTAGGCATACAGAAAGAGTATGGAGTAGTACAATGGGCTGAGGGTCTATTATAAATCAGGCATTACAATTTTTATAAATATACCACACTAATATATTACACATTTATATGTAAATATTAGTTATGTGTATATAACAAACTATGCAAACTTGCCATTTTTAGAGGCCAAATATTGTTAAATAGTGACACTTTAATATGGTTCAATCTACCATATAATCTCACCTAACTCCAGAAACAACTCCAAGACATTGTCACTGTCACTCCCATTTAACCAAGGGATGGATGAGGTTCACAATTTTAAACAATTTGATACTTTTCCTACAATATTTTCCTGTACTTTGCCTCTGATGATCTCTGGACTCTAGAAGGTTCTGGCTAACAAAATCTCTTATTTGGCTCATGAAGATTTTTCTTACCTCTGTCTGTACCATGGCTGGTCGTTGTGTTCTCAACATTTTGACAGTCTGGAAGATATCTACAACTCCTTCATATCTCATTCTCTCCAGAACAATGCTTAGTGTTATGAAGACTCCAGTTCTTCCAACGCCCGCACTGTCACAGAAACAAAGGCAACATTCCTGATGAGATGCTCAAAGCCATGGCTACATTTACTTCTAAGTGGACATGTGTCCACTAGCTTTCAAAATGCATAATGTCTCCCACAGCCACAGTCAGGAAAATGTGGTGTTAAAATCACCCAATGATTACTCTTGGGATAATGTGTCATGGTAACGAGAGAATGAGTGTGGAATAATTAGGATTCAGTCTTCTAAATGACTTTCCAATTGGGATCATATGTCTTTTTGGAAAGATCAAGGAAACACATTATAAAATAAAGGAATAAAAGGAAACGTAAATAATTATAGATTTGTACTCTTCACGCAGATCCTGAAATTGTAAACCTTGCCTGCTTCATATTTTTAAAATATGAAGTAATTCAGATAAGGTGAGGTAAACTGAGCATGTTCAAGTTCTCTAGAGTTTTACTTCTTGTAGCCACTTAAAATTTGTTCAGGATGTCCCATCACCTAGACATGTAAATAGGAAGGTATATAGACTATTCAAACTCAGATATTTTTGATATGATAAGAGTTTCTTTATCAGGGTTTTTTTTTATACAGAATCCTAATTCAATTTTCAGAATGGGTCTATGAATACCTTATACATATGAGTTGTGAAAATTATATATATATATTTTCTGTTTAATGAAACATAAGTTTAAGAAGTCTCTAAGAGGGGTCTCTAACCTAAATGAAAAAAAAAACTAGTTAAGAGCTATTTCTTTATACAATTATATAGCATTTTAAACACCAGGATCCTTTTCACCACATTAACGAGTTTTTGAGTTTCTCTCTGTTTTCATTATTGTTTTAAGGTAATTTCAGGATCTTAGTGCAGCAAGAGAAGAAAATTAATTCATAGCTTTTGTGTTCTTAAGAAGTAGAAAAGCATCTGGAGGTTCAGGTAATGAGGAGAAGAGTGAATAATCTGAAAAATCCCTACATTTTTGGATCCTAATTAAATGGCCTGTGTAATGCTTGGGTACAGGCTGTAGAAAATGGATGGATTCATTTACTTGAGGATGTAGCTGACAAGCATATAAATAGTGTGTCCCTTTATAAACTGGGTTTTCTAAAGAGTCCTAGCAAATGTTAACTGAGGCTTTAAAATCTATGGATAGTCTTTACAAAGTGGCTGAGCATGTCCTGGAGCAGGCAAGGCTCTCTGTTAAGATGGAATAGATGACCTTGAAAATCTCTATCCTCAGAGACTATGATTTATGATCTTTTTGTTGAATGGTCTCTAGGTACTCTAGAGTCTATCTTACCTTGATTTAATTGCTCAAATGTGACAAAAAAAGGTGGGTGTTTTTTGTGTTGTTTTTTTTTGCTTTCTACCAGACACTTTTAGGAAAATAATAGGTACTGGCCTTATACCTTCTGAATTATTGACTGTATTATATTATTTTAATAATATATATATGTATATATATAAAAGCCTAAATGACCATCAAACTGTTCAACCGTTCGACCAGTAGCTATGACGCGCACTGACCACCAGGGGGCAGACTCTCAATGTACAGGCATGGAATCATGGAACAAACTGATGAATCTCAGCGGGGAGGGAGGGCGAGAACTGATTAACCAAAGATCTTATATGCATACACGGATTTGTGCACTGGTGGGGTCCCTCGGCCTGGCCTGCATCCTCTCGCAATCCAGGACCCCTTGGGAAATGTCGGAGAACCGGATTTGGCCTGATCCCCACAGGCCAGGCTGAGGGACCCCACCGGTGCACAAATCCATGCACCGGGCCTCTAGTAAATAAAATAAGTGGCATTTTTAGGATATTCCCAGATAACAGAAAATAATGGGAAGCCTTTAAGATACATATGGTATATGAAGTCATAGAATTTATACTATAGGTGTGTTTAAAGCATTTTGTGGTGACAAAAGCAATGGGAAGTCACACACACACATACACCTTTACATACTTATGGAATGCCTGAAGTTAATAATGTTTATTAAGTATATTCTTTTCTTTATATTGGACAAGTTTGATCAAGAATTTGGGCCAATTATATGGAAAATTAAGGGAATAGCCAGATAATTTAACTCTAATATATCTACTTTGTCTGAACTCTTAAGCCAATGTACTATTTCCTACATGCTCTTTGATTGTCTAGAGCAGTGGTTCTCAACCTTCCTAATGCCGTGACCCTTTAATACAGTTCCTCATGTTGTGGTGACCCCCAACCATAAAATTATTTTCGTTGCTACTTCATAACTGTAATTTTGCTACTGTTATGAATCGTAATGTAACGTATTTTCATTGTTACAAATTGAACATAATTAAAGCATAGTGATTAACCACAAAAACAATATGTAATTATGTATGTGTTTTCTGATGGTCTTAGGCGACCCCTGTGAAAGGGTCATTCAACCCTCCAAAGGGGTCACGATTCACAGGTTGAGAACCGCTGGTCTAGAGCCAAGGATTTTGGATAACTCAACACAAAGCAAATGTGTATAAATAAGGTCCCATCCTCATCCACTATGCAATGCCTGGGACACATAGTGTGCTAGGATCTCACAGCTCCTGAGAACACTGAGGTCCAGAGAAACATCCCTAGTGCCACAGAGCGACAGCCGACAGAGTGGAACCAGGACTCAGACATTGGAAGCCGCACTCGAACAGTTCTCCTATTTTGAGACCCTGTCTTCCAAGTCACTAGGAAATGTAGTTGGTTTTTGTCATTCCTTTTTGAAGCAAAATCAATTTAATAAACTCAAGATTTTGACCATAAAGAAATTAAAAACGGAGACTTCAAAAGTTGCTAGAACCCTAAAATAAGTGAATTCCCTTTGTTGGAAGATTTTTGCACAGAAACTTCCAAAAGCACTGAATTTATGGTGAGTGTCCTCTCTGAACCATTTACTTTCTATATCTATTAACTTTAATACCTGAATTATAAAATCCTGTGGAAACTATTGAAAATAATTAACTTGAAGGTGCTTCATTTTCTGATACAGTCACAATTTTCAAACAAATTACAATTTTAACTAAGGTACCATTCTAATCACTTATTGACTGGCAAAAATTAGTATTGTCATTAAGGCTTGATAACTATTTATGGTTTCCCAAGAAGACAAACACAGGAGTAAGACACGACTAACTGAACTAATTTTCTCAAGGGGATCTACAAAAAGTCAGACACGACTAACTGAACTAATTTTCACAAGGGGATGTACCAGTAATTCCTGTTAAAATAGGCCAGAGAAACACAGTGTAGTTCTTTGTTACAAGAGGTAAAAGTTGGGGATAAAAACCTTTCCCTGGCTATTTTCCTTTTGTGGAAGGAAAGAGAAGTGAGTACTTGCTTTAGGTTTTACAATACATTTTTTTGAGAATAAAATGTCTATTATGCAGATTTACTACAAGAAGCTTGTCCTGACAATAGACAACAATACATAGTTTCAAAGTTACCACCACATTAATCACAAGTGGAAACTCCCCATTCCTGATTCTTAGCTCACCTGCAATGGACTGAAATGGGTCCATCTTGGCCAAACTGCTCTTTTGTTTTGTGAACTTGGCCAATGAAGTCAATAAATCCTTCTCCAGACTTTGGCACGCCTTGCTCTGGCCAGTCAGTGAACTGGAACTGTCTCACTGTTCGGGACTGACCGTCCTTCAGGGAGAAAGCCACACCCAGCCAGAGGGCGCCAGGAGGGTTCAGCCACGCACAGGCACAGCAGCAAACATGATGGTTTTTCCAGAAAGAAAGAAAAAATGGGGGGGAGGGGGGCACATATTTAACTAGGAGCTTACATACATATCTTATCTGCTAGGAACACTGTCTCCATTCACATATTTATTTACATTGCAAAATTTTTTTTTTCTCTCACAATTCCCACCTCATAAAGAGTCATCTAGTTCCTATATTAGTACGTTTTGAGACCCAAAGTTTGCCTCTGAAACCCAGGTGGAACCTATACACTCTTCTAAAAATTTGTGAATCCAATCACTTCTTAATATTGAAAGGAGCGTCCAGGCATGTCATCGAGAGCAGACAGTTTGCTATTGACACAACTTTGCGTGTGCTGGGCTTGCTTCTTTCTAGCATTGCGAAATGACCAACAGTGACATGGAAAAGAGCGGACACAGATGAGGTAGCGGCTGTTAACCTGGACGGCCCACATGTCTCAGAGGCATACAATTTCCAGACAATGGCAGGACATACAACATGCGCCTTGTGACCGACTATGCTGCTGGGTAGGAAGTGAGGCATCCCTCAAGTAGATCAGAGAGATTGCTAGCACACAAATGCTCTATTCTCCAAAAGGACTCTTCCTGGCTGACCACGTGTAGGGGGTTTGAACTCAGACAAAGCCAAACACGGAGAGGAAACAGGTGATGGAAAAGAAGAGCTTTTTTTTTCTACAGTGATTAGCAAGCAACACTGCTTTGACTCATGAAGTATAAATGGTTTGAAAAGAAGATACTAAGGCATTGCTGATTCCTCCCGGAATTTTACAGTATTTTTGGAAGCACAACAAAAGCAGAAGGGGCTTCTGTTTACAGGAGCAGGTATAACAATTATGCCCATCACCTTTCTCCCCAGAGGCTAGACAATGCAGGCCTGTCGTCCTCTTAATGTTCTTTCTGACCACAGTTGCTTTCAACAGCAAGAAGAGGTCTTCAGCACAAACCCTTACTCTTCAGCGGAGAGACCACCTGGCTCCACTTACAGGCTACCTGTTTAACAACACTTTATCCGTAAGCGCCAACTTGCTTTCTAAACTGGGAAGTTGAGATTAGAAACACTAGGAGCACACACAGCAAATGTTTTGTCAGCTAGGAAGACTATTCAATCACAGGAAGCCTTTAAAAAGCAAACAAAGGCATGCCCAAGTTTCTGCCTCACTGTTTCTTTTGAGTATTGTGATTAGATTTAATTTGGGCAGGAGAGGAGTGGCGAAGAACGTTATCATTAGAAATGGTTGCTGAGTTTGCTTAGAATGCAAGTAACATTTTTTCATTCACGTATCTTGCTCCCAATTCTGAAAGGGCATTATTATTAGCATTACTTTTTAAACAATGGGGTGGGACACCAAGGTATGCTTACTTGGGCAGCTCAAAAACGACACCTAGGAACTTCACTGCTGCCTTGTGTAGAGTCACTTTCCGAGTAGTTAAGACTTCAGATTTTCTAGCATTAACAGGTCTGTCACCTGGGCCAACCAGCCTGCTAACCAATTTCTCTTTCACTTTAGGTCAACCGCCAGGTCCCCAGCTTTGGGGATTAGTGGACAATCTCTAAACATGAGTACTGGTTGAGAAATCAGCTTTCCAGAAAAAAAACACAAACAATGGATCAAGTAAATAGCTTTACACTGGAGTTTTACTCGACCCACCCATTGTGACAGCTCCAGATACAAAGCAGGCTTTGGACTGAACCCCTCTCCCCCAGGATGTATTTGTAATCACGGTTGCAGAGTGGCTAAAGGCAAGGATATGAAAGTTTCTGCACAGAACATCTTACATCAGAGCTGAACTTTGGACTCAGCAATCTAGACAAGAAATGCAGAATGAAAATTAGCCAGCAAGGGTCGTGGGTGCACAGCTCTCATGGACAGACACATTAGCACACCGAGGAATAAACCACGCCAGCAATCAAATTAGAATGTGCAAAGCTTGTCAGATTCCTCTAAAAAATGCCATTTGCTCTGCGGTTTTAAAATCATACCAAATTAACCTCCAAGCCCACATGACCTACAGGGCTTTGCAAAACAACAACATATTTACAGCCTCAAGTAATGAAGAAGTCAAGGAAGTTCCAAAGAGAATGTGCTGAGAAGGTGAACATCAGCGCAGCCAACCAATCAGTAAATGCTTCCCAGCACACACACTCACCAAATGCAATCTCAGAGTTGAGCTGCCAGATGTTACCTTTGAAAGGAAGCCAAGCTGGTTTTGTGAGAACACTTGCCAGACAGAAGAAAGTTACTCTTACATTAATAATAATAATAATAATAATAATAATAATATAATAATAAAAAGTCTTCTAGGATGGGTGATCTCTTCACTAGAGAATATGGCCACTGGCCAATGTTTCTCCCAGAGAAGCACTTTAGACCAGCAGTCGCCAACTGGTGGTCGGTGGACCACTGGTGGTCCGTGAGGTCAGAAAGGTTGGCGACCGCTGCTTTAGACTACTTTTCAACTAATGGTTGAGAGCATAAGACTGTGCCAACTTACCCTGGCATCTGTGACCTTGAATTCTCTTAGGATATATTGTGGCATGTTGTATTCAGCCATGGGATCTACAACAAAGTACTGGTATCTTGCAGATCGTTCTGCTGGCCAGTATTGGTGACATTTCTCCTGAAAGGAGAAACGATTCATGTTAACTATACACCATGTAAATAAACTTTGTCTATCATCTAGTTATCTATATAACTCTTTCTCTCATTAATAAAATTCAAGCCCATTCCAGTTGCATGTGACTCATTTTTTCTTTGAACCCATAAGTTTCCTGAGGATAGGGAAATCCTATAGTTCAATCCTTGCCCATAGCATCAAGCACAGTACTTGGAATATAATTGGTGGTAATATATTTCTGTCAAATTGAATACTTCGATAGAGTAAGCATCTTCATACCTACAAGTTATCCAAATAATTACATCAGTCCTAGTCATAAGGTTGGTCCTGTCAATCACACATTGCATCACTTTAGCAGACCTGGACCACTGTGGTTTGGGATGAAGAGAACCATCAAGTGTGAACGGACAAAGAAACCTCTGAATTGATTGGGTCCAATCACTCTAGTCAGCCCAGGCAGTTTTAATGACTGAATGACCTTGTAGAATAATCAAGTCATTTTCCTAGTCCTTTTTCTCTCTCTTTGGGACCTAAAAGCTCGGTTTTAGACATTTCTACAAAGAAGAGAGAGAGATAGAATATCTCAAACAAATATAGCAAAATGCTTACTTGCATCTATTGAATTTAAGGGGTAAGTCTTGATGTATCTCTATTACTATTTTCTGAATATTTTCAGGATAATCACTTTTTAAAAGTGGATCTGAAATTACCTTAGAAAAACAATGTAAATTTCCAACACTTTATTCAATGAGGGTAAATGGTGAGCAAGTACGAATTTGCCTCAGGGATGAAAGTCAAATTACTTCCTACAGAGACATGATGGCCCCTTTGCTCCTGAAACTCCAGCTTGTCCAGAGTGAAAGGAAATGAGGATGTGTTGAGAGTCAGGGCGTAAGTCAAGGAGCATCTGCTTACTTATTTGTCTCTCTGATTGTGTTTCAATGAAAAAAGAAAACTAGATCTTTCTTCAAAACACACAAAGGAAAGAACTGGATGTGGCTTTGTAAGTTAAAAACCAACCCAGAGTAATGAGTGCCCAGTGTTTCAGGAGTACCCTGACTGTCAAAGAATGGCTCTGGCACTCCAGTCATTGACATGAAACCCCCACTTCTCCATGACGGAAATGTCTTATGAGGAGACACTCACTCTGCCCATCTCACGCAGCTTGGTGAGCATCACCACGATGGTGGAGTTGTGTTCCCAGAGCATCCGCCAGAAGTCTTCCGTGGTCTCCGCCAAGGGTCCCTGGGTAGCGATGTAGGCTTTCTGTTGTCTGAATTACCGGGAATGAAAATAGCATGTTAAAATAACCAGAGAACACACAAAGGTTCACATTTGCTATGTAAACATCCAACCCAGTAATAAAACTGAAAATATTTCATGCAATTCAGTAAATGTCCATTAAGATTGTGTCATCAAATAACATTTATTACATTTTGGGGACTTAGCAAAAGAAACGGCTTTGTTAATATTATGATGTATGTCTATCATTATTATTTAAATTTTAGCGCAACACTAATGGCTCAATTTCATGTGCATACAAATCGTTTAGGGAACAGTTGTGGGGCATCAATTTGAAGACATGACTTTTACACAATCTATTAAATTTATGAAATATGGTACAAAACAGCTTTTTTTTTATTAATTCCTTCTGAAGGAAGCGTGCAGGAGGCCAGATTAACAACTCCATGACGGCTTCTTCTTACTTCTATCCAAAATAATAGAAAACAAATACCACGGGATTGACTGCTGACCTACGCAGAAAGAAAATGCTTTGACTTGAGATAAAATTCATTCTGGCTATGAAACTAGGGCACATGCAAATATCAAGGCTCCAGATTGTCAGGGGAACAAGAGTATATACCTGTATCCATCAATAAAACTGGCATTGATGTAATCAGATCCTTCTACTCCTCGGATAGGCTGCAGGCATACCCTTGTGGATTCATATGGCATAATATTAACAAGGCGATTTTTGAATTTATTACATGGAAGATTGGCACTGATGAATCTTGAGGTGTGAGCTTTAGAGCTGGCTAGACGCTGTTGAATAGAAAAAAAAGGAAAAATCTGACAAAGATCATTTTAGCCTATGGTTTGAATGCAGCATACCCGAGATTTCCTCTTTAGATAAAGCTTTGGTTTACTTCAAAGTAAATGACACATCAAACTGCGCTGCCTTTCACTTCTACCTAATGGACTTCCTATAGCCTACTGAATTTTTAAATATTATGTTCTATGGGTATGATCTCTCAGTTTAAATTAGGGTACAAAAGAGCTCAAGGTATTAGGAAGCATGGAATAGAAGAGGAAAAGAGGAAGAAAGTGTTTTATAGTCAGACACCTGAGGGAGGGCAAAGTCAAGTGAATCTTGTCACTTGACAAATTTGAAAGGGTCAGAAAGGAAAGCCAGGACTCAGACAATCTGCAAATGACTTGCTCCTGAATTACCACATCATCCTCAATGTTATACCTTAAATTCAAGCTCCATTCCTGTGACATTCTCTCCTGTCTCTATTTGTGTCAGCTTCTGAATGTAGGCATACAGGTTTCTCGCCGGCACTTCGGTATTTCCACAAGTCACTGCTTCCAACAGCGCATCGTGGATAAAGATGTACTGGTCTTCTGTTTGCACCATGTAATTCCTCTGGGCTCTCATTAAAGTTACATGGCCATAAATATCTGCAGTTTTTTCATGCTTTATTCTTTCTAACATGGCATCTATTACAATGAAACAACCAGTCCGGCCAACTCCCGCACTACAAGAAAGACAAAGAGAAAGGTTTAAATAAATATTTTAGGAAATTAACATATAATATAAGCATTTTCATTATTCTTGTGAACTAGGTTTCCAACCCATTAATTCTACTCAAATGGCTGTTGTGATGATTTTGGAGCACTCTAAAGTCAAGTATTATCAAGTCGCCATAACCAATGGGTAGGGAACAATGTACCAAGTGAAATTAGTTTGATTTCAACATGTGAAAATATTAAATCCATAATTACTATGCTCTTTGATCACATCATACAAACTAGACATTATTTTGAAACCATTATGAAAAAAAAAACCACTAACATTTAGGCTGTTTATACTAGAAAAATATTTTTAAATGGTCAGTATCTAACTAGGCTATATATTTTTGCAAACCATCTTAGGCTATTTTAGTTCAATTGACAGAAAAAGAACTAGTAAATCACTTGACTTGAAATATTTCATATTTTAAAAGTCAGCAAAAAATTCTAAAACCAACCTAGTTTGAAGTGTGTAATTAAAATAGTAAAATGTTGTTGCACACTAAAAATAGTGCAGGGTATTCTCAGTGGAGAAAAATCCTTAATAAAGAGCAAGCCCTAGAGAGTGTGGGCGTGTTTCTAGTTTTTACTCCCTTTTCTTTCAGAGTTGAATATATTTTGAAATTCCAGGTGAAATTCAAGTATTCTCTGTGGGAAAATTAAAGCTCCACTCTTAGTCTGAAGACATTCTGAGGCATTTTATAAACTCCATCCCTTTTGGACTTCATGGGTCATTTTTCAGTTGGTAGAAACTGATTCAAAGAAGAGGAGGTGAGAGAGTCAACAAAGCACAAAGACAAGATCTGCCGCTGCAAGGAGACAATCTAACCTACTTAACTGGATCACAGGGTCAGGTAGTAGAAACATTGGAATTTCCTCCTGTGTTGAAAAGTAAATTAACAAAATAACACATCTGTGTTCTTAAATCTCAAGGGGAGCCTTCTTTATCTCTTATCAAATCATTTAGGCTGAGTCTATTTATGTATCAAGTATGCTTGAATAGAAAATGCTTGGTCATGGATGGTTACCTGGCTGGGAAACATGTAATCAATAGGTATATATCACCAGCTTAGATACCATGCAACAGATGGCCTCCTTCAATCACTACATGCCACTGTCTCCCATATGTGTTCATTTATGTGTGCATCTGTCCATCTCTTCATTCAATGGACAATGAAGTACTTTGCTAGGTGACAGAGGGGATACAACATTAGAGATGACTTAGGATGTCCTACCTTAAAGATCTCAGAGTCTACTCTACATAATTATTTATAAGACAAGAAATAAAGGATATTTTGGGCGTGATATGGCATTTGCACCAAGACTGAAGAACAGAAAGGATGGTGAACTGAGGTGGCTGAATAGTAAAAGAGAAGGAATGGCTTTTGCAGTTGTACTGCTGGCTCTGGGAGCTCCATGTGACACTTTCTAGACCTGGTGAGGCACCTATGCAGGGAACATAAAGAATGCCAAATGAGTTTAATGAGCATGAGGGTGCCTGAGTCAACTTAAATGGCAATTTCTCTCCAGCCAAATAGCTGCAAGGTGGTAAGTGAGCATTTTGCAACAAGTAATACTTTTAAACTACTGAGCAATATAGACCAAATCCAGCTTCCATACAGGAGACCTGAAGTTTGTGGACGAGGTTACGTGGGATGATGATATGACCGCTATTTAAAAATTGCTTACATCTCTTCATGTCCTGTCAGGCACAAAAAATGACTGTCAGGATCTAGTCAGAGAGCCTCTGGATATGATTCTAAGACTCCATTCAAGGTTTAAACCACAAAATGACATCTGAGGTGGAATGTAAAATACTTCTGGGACACGGAGCCTTAGAAATGACAGCACATTTGTTAGTACAAAACAGTTGGGAAACCCATGCACTGAGAACCACAACGCCCCGCTTTATTTGGTTGGTTCTACCACATAAACCCGTGAAATGGTAAGTTTTCCCCGATACTCCCCACCCTGACAATCTGCACCCTCCCATCCCCCAGCAGGACTCATCACCCCATGTTCCAGATCCCCTGCTGTTGTAACACTCTACTACTGCAGTCCCAGTCACAACAAAATATTAGTTAGTCTGCTAGGGCCTCATCCACAAGTCATAGAGCATCTCCTGGGAGCAGAAACTGCATTTCTGTTCCCTTGGTGTGCCCTGCACCAAGCATGCAGTCAGTGCTCACCAATGTTGAGGAAGTGAATGGATGAGTCATTGGCACGGCAGGCCCTCTGTAATGAGCAGCCCACCCAGATTCAGTGAGCCTACTGCGAGGCAGGGCTCTCCAGTCCGTGAGAGAAATCCCACATAAGACCACAGTTCAGAACTATGCAGAGTCCACCTGAAGGTTGCGCCCCCATCCCTTGATAGGCAATAGAGAGGTAAATGCTTCGAGCCATTTCCATGTCTTAATCTCTTGATATGCCACTGCATGGCCATGAAAAGAAACTTAGTAAGACTTAACCTGGAAAAGGGAGGCAGCCCCCATGTTTGGCAGGTTCTAAGACCATGAATAATATATATTAAACCACACAATACACATAATAACTGAGTCCTAATATGTCAAGTCAATTCTAGATAATGGCAAGAATATTTTCTCAAAATATGCCCCAGGGACCATTCCAAATGTGTGGATTATGCATAGTTCTATATGCTGGCAGAAAGATACCACAGAATCTTGCAAAATTGTTAGGAATAGCTCTAGATCCAAGCGATATCAACCTTTTAATGGTGGTAATGAAGCATTTTGTTCCCTAAAAAATAGGGAGGGAAAAAAAATCAAATATGTGCCTGAGGTCTAAATCCTGAATTGTGGGAAAACAAAAAAGAGAGATTATGACTGGTGAAAAACCTACTTTTTCTCCCCCAAACATAAAATATTGTTAGCTGCCCAGCCTTGGTGTTCAGATGGAAGATGGGGAAGGAGCAGATTCTTGGAACTTGTGAGTTATCTCTTCTCTAAAATAAAGAGTTCTTAAGGGTTTTAGATGGGAGAGGTGTCTCTTAGCTTGAAGCAAGACCATGAGATTCAAGATACTTTTTCCAGATACCAATGGCTAAATGCCCTTGAGAAAGTCACTTAACCTTTCTCCTGTTTTTCTTAAATTCTGATAATTAACATAATGATAATGTGTGAATAGTGATGATTAACATAAAGGAAGAGGCAGTTACTTTGTAGGTACAGAATCCAACCCCTGAAGCTGACTACAAAGAACAGACAATGTTAAATCTGGGAAAATTATGATAGAATCACCACTGGATAATTTAACATTAGGCTTTCAAAATCTTGCTTTACCCTACCTCCTTGAGCTGCTTCCCTTTTCTTTTCCTATTTCCAATAAATAATATCTAAGGTTGGAGGAATTTTCTGCTTTCCCATATACTGGGATGGTAAATGAGATGGCAGTAAAATGCCTTCCTACCCCAGGGCATGGTCCCTGGGAGGCATTCGGCAAATATGTCCATTTCCTTTTCCCTTCTGTGAGTCATAACATTCGGGAACTTCCCTGAACTCATTCCTAGTGCTAGTAGCAGATAGTCAAACAGGGATTCAAATGCAGGCTCTGAGATGCTACACTTTACACCACATTTCATGGGACCGCCATTGTTTCACATGGCTTTCTGTCATTTGGGGCAGCGACAATTGTCAAATACAGTGACTTTCTTGTGGCGCACCCCTCAATAACATCCCTTTAGTACTGTTTATTCTAAATGCAGTTTTCTTGAAAAGTCTTTCTTGGTTTCTAAGATACCGATTGGGGGAGTACGGGGAACGTCAGAGATAATTCCTTTGGGGTCGATGGTAGGAAGGGAAAAATTTTTATAATTATCTCAAACACAAAATAAGCTGAAACATGTAACACATAACAGTAGCAAACAACAACAACAAAAAAAACTGTGACTCTGTAATGGTTTATAGACTCCATGACCTTTTAGAAGTTCTATCAAGTTGGAAAGGAAAAACAAAGATCAACCTTGTTATCTTCAGAAATCTACCAAAACTCCTTTAGATTGCTCCTCAGTAAGGAATATTCCCCCCATTAGATCCATGTGCTGATTATTCCCCTGTCTCTCTGGATTTTTCCATCTGTAGCTCTTTCCCTAATTTGAATACCCCTGTCAGCCCCCAAAATGTAGTTAAATATCCCCAAAGTTCTGTCCTGCTTTCTCTCATTCCCCTTCATGGTTCAGCAATACAATGGATTTCTAAAGTGATAGCATAAGGGAAGACATCTATTTCAAACTACCCTCAAATTTCTCAAGAAATATAAAGATTCTCAGATTAATATCTTCTCTGCTCAAATCTGCTCTTCTCACTCTCACTCTTTCAGGTCTAAAATTTAAGAACCAGCTTAGCCTGTGTTTGCCTCTTTCCCTGCACAATAATAAATTATACATTTCTGTGCATCCGACCTCTACAATTTTATTCAACTATTCATCAGTGGTGTGCTGGAGCTGGCAAAAGCCAATTGCTCAAATGAAAATTTCTGCTTAAATATATATAAAAATAAAGGTAATATTCAAAACACATTGCTTCTAATTACTTTACATGTATGCTCTCGAGGTGGAAAGATATTATATAATGGGGTGCTTCTGAGTATCATTCAGTGCTGTCACATTTGTAGCTTGAAAATGGCCATGGTGGGAGTACTTACACCAAGTAAATTGGTAAACATCCCCGCCCCCCCCCGCCCTCCAGACACTAGTGAGCGGAACTGGTTGTTATACTTTATTAGCGCAGACTGACTATCCTAATTCATCCATTCCCATCACCTAGGGACAGACAGGAAAGTGCCTATTATTTTGTTCTTCCATCCGCAGTTGCTATATACTCTGTCATATGCCTCTGCAGGCAATTACCCACACATACTTACTGAGTGCTTACCATGTGCCAAACTCAGGAAAGTGGTGAGCAAAACACGTATGGGCCTTTCCTCAGGGAAATTACAGGTTGGGGGGGGGGAGGTTAGATATTAAATAATCATGTGAATAAATGTATAATTATAAATCTCAGCAACTGCTGTGAGGTAAATGTGCAGGATGTTAGCACAATACCTTTGAAGAAATGCCATTTAAATTGATACTTGTGCTCAGTGGTTGAGTGTCAACCTATAAACCAGGAGGTCATGGTTCAATTCCCAGGCAGGGCACATGCCCAGATTGCAGGCTCGATTCCCAGTAGAGGGTGTGCAGGAGGCAGCCGATCAATAATGTTCTCTCATTATTGGTGTTTCCCTCTCTCTGTCTCTGTCTCTCTCTCTCTCCCTCTCCCCCCCTTCCTCTCTCAAATCAATAAAAATATATTTTTTAAAATTAAAAAGAATAAACTGATACCTGTTAAGGACTGAATTGTGTCCCATAAAGATTCATGGTGACTGTGTTTAGAGATAGGGCCTTTAGGACGGTAACTAAGGTTACATGAAGTCTTAAGGGTGGGGCCTGAACCCAGTTGGACTTTACAAGAGTAAGAAGAGGCACAGAGCTCTCCCTGGGCACATGCACGGGAGAGCCCACGTAAGGCCACAGCTAGCAGGTGGCATCTGAAGCCAAGAAGAGCGGGCTCACCAGAAACCAGCCCTGACGGCATCTCACTCTTGGACTTCTGGCCTCCTGAACTGTGAGAAAAATATTTTTATTATCTAAGACATCTGGTTTGTGGTACTTTGTTATGGCAGCCCTAGCAGACCACTGCTAGGACAAGGATAATTTTACTGAGTGAAAAGGGTAGAAAAGCGTTTGGGGAGAGATGCTATCCCAAAGGAAGTGTCCTGGAGTGGGAAATAGCTTAGCATATTTGTATAACTAAAAAGAAGCCAGGGAGGCTGAAAGGCAGTGAGGGGAAAAGGGCATGCTCCACATACTTATTTTCCATTTTTTAAAGTACTGTTTATAACATTTTTTTATTAAACATAGAACTGTATTAATAGCAGTTATTTAAAATAACTGCATGTTCATAAATAGGCAATAAACAGGAAATATCTATATATATAAAAGGCTAATATGCAAAGTATTTCCTCGGGAGTTCGACCAGGAGACTGGGAGTTTGATCGCTTGCTATGATGTGTGCTAACCACCTGGGGTGGTGTGGAACGAAGGAAGGCCCCGGCTGGCAGCAGGCAGCCAGGGAAGGGAGGCTCCGGCTGGCCCTGATTGCCGCCCAGGCCTAGGAATTTCGTGCACTGGCCCTCTAGTGTTTATTATAAGAGTCATGGCTTTCCCTGAGCTCCCGGCAAATCAAACATATTTTAAGCTTTCCCACCTCTAGGCCTTTGCTAATGCAGGTCCTTCCTCCTTCTTATCACGTCTACCTGTGATACCTACCATCCCCCCAGACTCAGCTCATGTGCTGCATCCAGGATCAAGACTCCCCTTGGTTTAGTCCTCCTTGGATCTCATGTAACTATACCTCTCTCTCTTTTTATTGATTTCAGAGATTGGAAAGGAGAGGGAGAGAGAAATAGAAATATCAATGATAATAGAGAATCATGATCAACTGCCTCCTTCATGCCCAGTATCAAGCCCACAACCTGGACATGTGCCCTGACACAAAATCCAACCATGACCTCCTGGTTCATGGGCTGATGCTCAACCACTGAGTCACACTTGCTGGGCGACAACTATACCTCTTTATTAGCAACTGCCTTGCCTTATTTTTGTTTTCTGGTTATTATGTTTATACCAGTTAATAATCTCCTGGAAGGGTATGACAACAGCTTTCTTGTCTCTATTGCCTTTGATAGTTTCTCATGGCAACTGCCATGCCAGGAAAATCAGAGGTGCTCAATGTGAGTTGCAAAGTTTTAAAAAACCTAAGTTTAAAAATATGAAACTCCCCTCTGAATCAATGATACATATACAGGAATATTCCCCAAAGCCCACGACATGTGAATATTTTTTGATAGATGTTTACAAAGATAGAGATCCTCTAACTTAAGGAGATGGCAACAAGCCATGCTTATGCTTGCTTTACTCCACTTGCTCAGGAATGACGAACCTCAGGCACTACTTTTTTTTCCCCTTAAGAAACTGAGCGATGAAAATTCCGAGCTTTTAAATGTATGCCAGCCTCGTTTTGTTCGAATTTCCAAGTTCCCATAGCAGCACATATTTTACTCCCTTCTCCAATTTACTCTATTTTTCACCCATCTTGGGTGTCTGAGTGCGGTGCACCTCTCAAAATGAAGGATTGTAGTCCTAAAAGCAAATGCATTTTTCTTTGATCCTGAAAATTCAGCTCCCCGTAGCAGTGATAATGACGGAACCCCATTTAGTGCTGTTTGTTTTTCATCATTTCAACAGCCTTCAACCTGAAACATGATAAGAACAGCAAAGCTGATAAACCACCCTTATTTTTATCTGTTTTCTGTCGGGGTAGTTGCCAAGCACAGAGACTGATTTTTCTAAATAACTTAAACAAAAGAAAAAAAGGAGTGCATAACCCGTGATTCAGGCTGAGGCCAGCACAATTCGGTACATTTTCGATGTTACAGAATTTTCCAGCAGAAAGGGAAGAGGACAGCACTTTTAAACCAAGCCTAGCATTAGGCTGTCCGTTACCCTTGAAGTAAGACCGACTTTCTAAGTTATCTTCTAGTAAGGACGATGATTCAACTAAAATTATCGACAAACTTTTAGCCTTAAAAACAAGCCGAACCAAAACAAAACAAAACGGGTTCAGTGAGCGATAGACTGTGCAATCCATTAGTGTGCCTACTAGGAAATTGCTATTACTTCAATATTATCATTCATCCAGTTACAGCATTTGTTTTCAATTTCTAAAAACATGATTGAGTTAGTCCCACGAGTTGAAATATGCTTAATGTCCCGTGATGTGATACGGTAGTAATGTACAAAAGGAAAACATTAAGAGTCGTAAGGGGGCTATTTTGTGCTAAACTCATTCTGGGGATGTGCTTAAGAACTGGCTTTCCTGATGGATCTGGTGGAGTTTTCATGCTGACCCTTTACTGATACTTCACTCAGCTGGCAAAGAAAGACGATAGAATTAGGAGGTTTTACAGTACATTTAGTTGGGTCAAAGACAGTAAAATATAGACCCCAAATCATGGTAAGTATTCTGTACATATATCAGCTCATAATTTGATTGGATTTTACAGTTAGCAATGACAAGAATGGCATTCGTGAACTGCAAGAATATTAAAAAAGAACATCTATGAAAATGGATTGAGTTTTATGACTAAGAATTATAAGATGGATTAGATGGTTATCCTGATAAAACTATGAAGTGATCTTGATATGGCTGGGTGATGGTTGGCAGCTCTTTGCCATTCAGACTTGGTCCTGCCATCCAGTGCCAGCTTTTGGGGAGTGGGTTTCAGGAAGCATGGGGTACGTCACAGAGGGGAGCATGCTAAGTAGAGTTAGGTTAAGCAAATGGAAGGATGCGACCACCAGACCCTTGGTCACTCTAGAAAGAAAAAGTGCACTTCACCCTTGTGTGGCATCCTCTGATGAGCACAAGTTCACACCTCAACACAGAGAACCTGACCTGATCAGGACCCTAGTCTAGAATATTGAGAGGTCAGGGTGACCTATCCAGACCATATTTCCTTGGGGCATTTTATTTTTCCATGGTAGGTGAAGGGGGGTTTCACATCTATAATAATAAAAGCCTAATATGCTAATTGGACTGGACGTCCTTCCGGACATCCTTCCGGATGACCTTCTAGACGAAGATGGGGCTGCAAGGGCCGAGGTGGCTGCGGTGGTGGGTGGGGGCTGAGGCAGAGGCGGCCGCGGCAGCAGCTGATCCCTTTGCATGGATTTCATGCATCGGGCCTCTAGTAACATAATAAGAGCAGAGATAGGGTGAGGGCTGGTCCCTGCACCCACGTGCAGTAGCTGAGATCCTGGAGGGTTATATCAGCAGCAAAAGTCCACACTGAGGAGCATGGGGTCTCCCCACACCCGATCTCCAACCCAGAGCACCAGGGCCAGGAAGAGGAGCCTGCTTAGCATTGGGCAGTGAAAATCAGCGAAGCCTCAGTCTACCTGAAAGAGGAGGGAGTCTGCTAGAAAGTGGGTGCTCTCTTAAAGGGCCATTGCACAGGGTCTTGCTCTCTGTCACTCACCTAGAGATCTGGAGGACCAGCCACTGAGGTCCCTGTCCTGTATCCCTATCCCACACTGCCCTCGGGTGCCATCTTCCAAGGCTTGGGCACCCCTATTCTTACAGCACCACCTGGGAAGTGCACTAGCCCGGTCCTCCAACTGCTGGTGACACCACCTGCCAAGCTCCAGTCCTGCAGAGAGGGCTGTTGGCTGCTCCCAACAGGGACCTCTGATGTATTCTTTTCCTGGAAAAGCTCTAGGCAGACACTCGGACAGTCACTGAGCTGTGTGGCTTTGGAACACTGGCCAGTCTTGTATGCCTCCTGCAGACTCAGCCAGCATGACCCTCAATGGGAGACTGTTTTGATCTGTCCTCCCAAGTCCCAATGGCCCTGCCCTGCTGAGCTCAGCCTCACTGAGGGATCGGAGTAGCTGGGACTTCGGAGTGCTTCTCTCTGGGAGCGTCTTGCTGGGGACACAGATGGGTGCTGGGTTTTGGGGCGCTGGTGTGGGGCGACCATCCTTACCACCCTGAGAGCATAACTGGCACCACTCTCTCCAAAGGGCGACACACTTGACCTGTCCTCCTGACTTTTAGTGGCTCGGCCTACTGAGCTCGCTCCCGCCAAGGGGCTAGATGGCTGCACCCACCTGACCCTGCGGTGAGCTGCCTCTAGCACAGTGGTCAGCAAACTGCGGCTCGGCAAACTGCGGCTCACGAGCCACATGCGGCTCTTTGGCCTCTTGAGTGTGGCTCTTCCACAAAATACCGGCTCTTCCACAAAATACCGACTTCTGCGCATGGGCCACGAAGTTTCAATCACACTGTATGTGCACGCCTGCACGTGGTATTTTGTGGAAGAGCCACACTCAAGGGGCCAAAGAGCCGCGGTTTGCCGACCACGGCTCTAGGGGAACTAGGGTCAGAGACTCAGGCGAAAAATGGCTCTGAACTAGGGGGCACTTTCCCCCACTGAGTGCCTGACTGTGCTGCCCCCAAGTATGAGACCCACTAGTCCAGGGGTAAGGAACTACTGGCCCCTGGGCCTTATAATACCCGTGAAATCATTTGGGTCTGGCCCTGCCAAAGCATTAGGGGTGACTTTATTAAATGTTTGACCAAATATAGCAGGCTACTTTTTAAGTTGAAAATTTTGTATGGTCTGCAAATGATGTTATACATATCCAAATGACCCTTGGCAGAAAAAAGGTTCCCCACCTGTTCTAGTCCCATACTCCTAACACCGGTCACCCCACCCTATCAAGTTCTCACCTTGTGGAAGAGACTGTGGGTTGAGGCCAGGCTGGGCCAACTCTATAGTCTTTCTTTGGAAGGCTCTGGCGGAAGACCAGGCAACCTCAGCGGGTGGTGGAGTAGACAACAGGTGGAGGGAGCCTTGGACCTTTTATTGATCTGCCCCAGCTCAGAGTTGGAGGAAGCTTACCCTTGCCCACAGCTTGACCCCTCCCATGCACATCTAGGCCCAGTAGACACAGCCACAAACAGTGACTAGCGAGGTAGCTCTAGACAGGTAGGCCAAGGCTGGTTACACACAATGTCTGATATCAACTCGCACCAGAACCTGCCCAAATTGACCCAGAACCAACACAAACTGTGGTGGCCTTAAGACCACACCAGAGCTTGACCCAACTAGTCATGTAAGTTGAGATCCTGGAGGGTTATATCTAATAATGCTCCTCAGTGTGGACTTTTGCTGCTGATATAACCCTCCAGGATCTCAACTTACATGACTAGTCAGGCATGGAGTCTAGTAGGCACCAGGCCCTGCTGCAAACAACTCTGCATCTGGAGACAGCTCTTGCAAGGGGAGTCATACATGGTCATTGAGGTCTATCCTGGTAGTCAGCTAGCCTGAGGGTTAACTCTGCCCATGAACGGGCCAACAGCACTTAAGATTCAACAACAACAACAACAGGAGGGCACACATAACCCATACAAGAAACATTCCTGGAGCATCTAGCGCAGGTGACCTGGAAGACTGTGCCACTGAGTCCTAGAAGACACCGACATCATAAAGCAATCATGACAAGTTTGGGAATCATAGCAATGTATCTAATACACAGACACACACACACAAAGACAGGCAAAATGAGAAGACAAAGAAATATGCCCCAAATAAAAGAGCCAGAGAAAACACTCAAAAATAATGAAATGAAATGGAAGCAACCATTTAATAACAGATGAAGAGTTTAAAACAATGGTTATAAGAATGCTCTAGGACAGTGGTCACCAACCAGTGGTCCATGGACCACTGCTGGTCCGTGAGGTCCGAAAGGTTGGCGACTGCTACTCTAGGACCTTAGGGGAAGAATGGATAGCTCAGTGAGAACGTAAACAAAAGGATAGTAAGCATTAAGCAAGACACAGAAGCAACAATAAAGAACCAGTTGGAAATGAAGAATACAATATCTGGAATGAAGAATACACTAGAAGGAATGAACAGAAGATTAGATAAAGCAGAGGATCAAAACAGCAATCTAGAGGACAAGATAAAAGAAAACACATAAGCAGAGCAACAAAAGAAAAAAATAATTTTTATAAATGAGGAAAAATCTAAGGGACCTCTGGGACAACATCAAGCATAACAATTTCTGCATCATAGGGGTACCAGAGAGAAAAGAAAGTGAGCAAGGGATTGAGAACTTATTTAAAAAATAATAGCTGAAAACTTCCTTAACCTGTTGAAGGAAAGACACACAAATCAAAGAAGCATGAAGGTCCCAAACAAGAAGAACCCAAAGAGGCCCACACCAAGATACATCATAATAACAATGACAAAGGTTACAAATAAAGAGAGAATCTAAAAAGCAAGGTAAAGACAGTTGGTTACCTACAAGGGATTTCCATAAGGGTGTCAGCTGATTTCTTAATAGAAACACTTCAGGCCAGAAGAGATTGGCATGAAATATTCAAAGTGATAAAAAGTAAAGACCTACAACCAAGGCTAATCTCCATCAAGGCTATCATTAAAATTGAAGATGAAATAGCTTTCCAGACAAAAAAAAAAAAGAAAGAAAGTCATTACCACCAATAGACATAAAAAAATGCTTAATGTCGCTAATCATTGGAGAAATGGAAATGAAAACCACAATGAGATATCACCTCAGACCTGTCAGAATGACTATCATTAATAAATCAACAAACAGCAAGTGTTGGTGAGAATGTACTTTGGTAGGAATGCAGACTGGTACAGCCACTGTAGAAAACAGTATGGAGTTTCCTCAAACAATTAAAAATGGAACTGCCTTATGACCCAGTGATTCCACTTCTGAGAATATATCCAAAGAAACCCGAGACACAAATTTGAAATAATATATGCACTCCTATGTTTGTTGCAGCATTATTTACAATAGCCAAAATTTGGAAGAAACCCAAGCGCCCATCAATAGATGAGTAGATAACAAAGCTGTGGTGCATTTACACTATGGGATACTACTTGTCCATAAAAAAGAAGGAAACGGAACCTTTTCGGACAGCATGGATGGACCTGGAGAGCATTACGTTAAGTGAAATAAGTCAGTGAAAGACAAATGCCTTATGACTTCACATACATGTAGAATCTAATGAACAAAATAAACAGAAACACAATAGAAGCAAACTCACAGATACATAGAACTAACTGACAGCTGTCAGAGGGAAGGAAGGTTGGGGGGCTGTGTAAAAAAGGTGAAGGGATAAAAGAAAAGACACAGACAAAACAGTATGGTGATTACCAGAAGGAAAGTGGAGTGTGTGTGTGTGTGTGTGTGTGGAAGATGGCAAAGGGGTGATAAATGATGCTGAAAAGAAACTTGAGCCTACAATGCAGTTTGCAGATGATGTGTTGCAGAGTTGAACACTTGAAACTTGTATGGTTTTTATTAACCAATGTCACCTCAATAAATTCAATTAAAAATTATCTTCAGGTATCTGGCTATGTACTAACTATTTTGGCTATGTAGTTGTATTGAGGTCAACTCTATTTCAGATAGATGGATGGCTTTCATAACTGTAGTCTTCATACATGATGGCTACTTAATTAATGAAAACTACTATCAAGTGTATTTAGAATGACATAGTGGCCATGTTTGAGGATGGGAGACTAGAGAACAGGGTTTACCACTCATGCAGGGTAATAGCAGGAGATCGAAAACATACTCGTAAGATTGTGACACCAAAGAGATGGAAGCTGATATTCAATAAATACAAAATGAGAGATTTCTCTTCTATGTATGCATCACCCTGCAATGTACCACCAGGGATTTATGAATTACACATCCATCCAAGTGATCTCTACACATCCCCAGGTAGTGTCAACACAGATTCCTGGGCTCTGCCCCAGAGATTCCAAGTTAGTGTCTCTGGTGCGGAATCCAAGATTGTGCATTTCCTAGAAGCTCTGAGTGATGCTAATGCCGCTGGTCCTTAGGCCATACTTCAGGTAACATAAGTGACACTCCTCTTATAATATTTTATATGTAAATGAGAGCAAAAAGATGTATAAAATATACTCCTAATAATCTATGCATGTGTGTATATGTGTTTATATATAATTTTAAAATAATCTTGATCTGATTAAAACTATAATGCAAAGGGTCAGATTGCAAAGCCTATTTAAAAAAAAAAAGATTTGCCTTTGTGTTGTTGTTTTTTTAAAGACCAAATACTTTACTAGCTCCAGATACTTTCAAATATATGGAATTATCTTATAATAAAACTCAGATGCCAGAAGCCCACCTTGCAAGTTTTCTTTGCAAAAAACAACCCCAATATGAGCAAATCAGAAAGACAGAAAGAAAAACACACAAGCAATAGAACCCTGATTGGAAAGACACAAAACAAAGGTAACAGAACTATTTTTAAGCTTCATTTTATGACCAGAGGCACAGAAAAAAAGTTTGAAATAGGAAGTTTTCATGCTGATTACATGAAACCAAAATCACTATTTAAAGGCAGCAGCATTAAAAAAACAAACAAACACGCAGCCTAGTTTCTACAATAAATTTCAGTGTTCTTTCAGTCTGGGAATATTGCAAAATACATTGCAGGTACAGCTGGGAAAACTCAGTGATACCCTGTCCAGATCTCAGCGATTAGGCTATAAAAATATTTTCACATTCCTGCAGATGTCTAGATTCCTTTCTTTGCTAGTGATTTTAATTCAGAACTCATTATTGATAGCTGTTTGTTCTGATAGAACCTAATTGCTCTTTTACCAGGCCCAGCTGCAAGCAGGCTGATAATTCCCTTCCCTTATAGAGTATATTACATATAAACACAGGCAGGAAAAAAAATAACCAATTAACTAAATACATGTGCATAAAATGATTCATTGAGAGCGCTGATCAAGTAATGTATCTAACTGCAACACAGGTCAAAGGAAATTACCACACTTATAGCTTACAGCATTGAGTATAATTATATGGAAAATTCATAAGCATTAAAATATATAGACGATGAGTGGCAGCAACTGAAAATTTACCCTTTTATTAGAGAAACATATAAATTACTACATTTGAGTAATTGACAGGGCATTTAATCTGCTGAAGGAATAACTAAAGGATCGCTATCTGACAAGCTGTACACAGAACCCGAGAGGCCTGCCATAGCCAACACCAGACGGGAGGAAGGTAACATAATGTGGGGTCATTTTGCTGTGCAGATAATCCTTTCTGTGGAGGGGAGAGTTTGTAGGGACCCACCAACTCTTTTCCCTACAACCCAGTCACTGCTGTGGTGAGCTGCTTTCCCTGACTCTTCTGGAAGAGGAACACAAATGTGTTGAAGTCAGAGCTATCTCCTCTGGAAGATTCTCTGCAAAGGCAATGCCTCATGTTAGCAGCTCCCCAAGAGGTCCAGGCACAGCTTGGCAATGTTCACTCTATGAGATGCCTTGGCAGCCTCGCTCACTGAGTCTGCACCAATTTGGGGACCCCAAGCTGCCTTTCTTAGTGGACTGGAACCCCCGAAGCGAGGTAAACCATGGGCTGGAGTCAGCAGAGACCACATAAGTAGCAAATACACTGCATCTGAGCAGAGCAATAGCTCGTTTTATTTCCTCTCTGTCAGTTCCGGAAATGGAGGGAATGGGGTGATCGGGGATGAGCAAACTGCTCCTTAGCAAGGAACCCATTCAAGGAAAATGAACTTTTTCTTAACATCAGGGACACTACATGGTGCTTCCCTTTCTGAGGGCACTAAATGCTTCTCTGTGAAGACTTAATCTACCTCATATCGGGAGAAAGATATTGGGAATGGGAAGTTACTGCCCTGATAATTCCCAGGGATGCAGCATACATTTCCATTAATACCAGACATAATACTAATTAGAATGCAAACCCCAGACTCAACATTTACAAGGCCTTATGTAATGAATGTAAAGTATGGTATGGGGCTTGGGGTGCACAAAATCTGGTCCACAGCCTACTCCCAGCCTCTCCCCCAACTAAGCAGCAATCCACTGAGCCAAACCGGTTAGGGCCATAGTAAACTCTTACACACCATCTCTGACCTCCTATCTCTAGTGGTTGGACATTACAGTCCAGGGGAAAATTCCAATGTTTGCCATGGATTTAACACTCACCATATTTTACAAGCCTCCTTTTTTTTCTTTGAAGATTCAATTTTTACTGATTAAAATAATTTAGAAATAATTAAATTACTGAGTTGATGAAACTATGTATTTTGTTTTCACATAAGCATGACAGGAAAAGTAGTTTCTGATATGATATATTTGGTTTTTAAAAATATTTTGATTTTTTACAGAGAGGAAGGGAGAGGGATAGAGAGTTAGAAACATCAATGAGAGAGAAACAATGATCAGCTGCCTCCTGCACACCCCATACTGGGGATGTGCCCACAACCAAGGTGCATGCCCTTGACCAGAATCGAACCTGGGACCCTTCAGTCCACAGACCGACACTCTATCCACTGAGCCAAACTGGCTAGGGCGATATATTTGTTTTATGAGTTAATTTGGCAAATGGAAAGAGTGTGAATTTTACAGGCTCAAAACCTGGCTCTTCCCCTGCAGGCTGTGGCTATTAGGTCATCTATTTATCCTCCCTAACCCTCTGTTTTCTCAACTGTAAAATGCAAACACATTACTTAAGGGCGCTATAAGGCTATTGTTGGTGAAATGCCTTCTTAACAGCTTCTTGATTATGTTCATTTTCTTATCTCCTTTTCCCTATGAACTGAGATTGTAGAGTTGAATATACTTCAGTTGGCCTAATGGCAGAGTAGATATGCAGCCTTCATCTTCTTGGTTTATATTAAATACTTGTGCTAATGAATTTATGAAACTAATATTCCATTTCATTTCCTGATTCCTACCCTCTCAGGAAAAAAAATATATATATATATACAATTGAATCAGATTTTAGACTTAGAAGGTTCTCCAAGTGCAGCCAGCATCATGAATAAGCTGGGTATTTGGACCAGCTACCCAAGCCCATCCCTTACATTTCACAGAGGGAGAGACTGAGCACCAGAGAACCAATGCTCAGGACTGAAATCAAATCTCTCAACCTCAGGTGCAGTGCTTTTGTGTGTAGCTCTCTTTTCTTCCCCTTATCTCAGAGTAGTGATTACTGTGTGTTCCATCATCCCTTCCTTTCCACATGCATATAGATATCTGTATGCATTATCTTATTGACCTCCGTTTAACCAACTTAACAACTAACCCAAACTTTCCCTCTCCTCCCAAAGGCCCAGTCTGTTGCTCACTGCACCGGTTCTGCTCAAGGCTAGCAGGCTATTTTCTAGGATGTCTGTGCTCTTTTGTGGAGTCATGATGTTTATTCCAAAATAACCGGTTATTTTAGTTAAATAATCTAGTTAAGTATTAAATAAACTGGTGAGCTATGGTTACAAAATAAAAGAGCATTGTTTCTGCAAAAACTAAGTTAAGTGCTTTGGGAAGATTTATTCAAAGTGATTTGTGACCCATCCCCACACAAAAAGTACTGTTGAATTAGGTATTGGTAAGAAAACTATAAATAAATAGAAAATAATTTATAAAAATCTAGAAGGATTCCATACTTAAGTCATTCCCAAACCATTACGTGTTTTCTCTATGTTAAATACATTTAATCTTCTAATCATCGGCCACACTCAAAGAATAGGTTTTTAAAATTTTTTGATTTTTAAAAAATTCATTTTTAGAGAGAGAGAAACACAGATTTGTATTCCACTTATTATGCATTCATCGGTTGATTCTTGTATGTGCCATGACCAAGGCTTAAACCCACAACACTGGAGTATCAGGACAATGCTTTATCCAACTGAGCTACCTGGCCAGGGCTCAAAGAACAGTTCTTTATATAAAATTGAAAAACTAATGAGTTAATATAATATATGCTTACATATTTGAAGTTAATATTAACCATATCCTATCTAATAATAGACAAACATGGTAATTAACCGTAACTTTGCTACCCTTCCCATTGGCTAATCAACGAGATATGCAAATTAACTGCTAACCAAGATGGCGGCCGGCAGCCACGCAGCTGAAGCGAACATGAGGCTTGGTTGTCCTGGCGATGGAGAAAGCCAAGGTTCCCCGCCTGCCGCAGCCCAGCTCTGAGCTCCAGATGCAACAATGTTGCAATTATAGAAGCTAAACAAGTGCCAGATACCTGCTTTCAGCCGCCAGCGGGCTCAGAGCTTAGAGCACCAGTGATGGCAACAGAGTTTCAGTTATAGAATCTAAACAAACCCAGATACCTGCTTTCAGCCAGCCACAGCCTCAGAGCTGGAGCCGGCTCTCAGCTCCAGTGACAGCTATAGAAGGTAAATAAATCCCAGAATAAAAAAAATAAAATAAAAAAAGAGCCTGGGAGCTTCAGTAGCCCGCCAGCCTGAAAACGGCCCTCAGCCCCTCACCCAGACTGGCCAGGCACCCCAGTGGGGACCCATACCCTGAAGGGGGTGTGACCAGCTGCAAAAAGCCATCAGCCCGTCATCCAGGCTGGCCAGGCACTCCAGTGGGGACCCCCACCCTGAAGGGGGTGTGACCAGCTGAAAACAGCCATCAGCCCCTCACCCAGGCTGGCCAGGAACCCAAGTGGGACCCCCACCCTGATCTGAGACACCCTTCAGGGCAAACCAGCCAGCCCCCACCTGTGCACCAGGCCTCTATCCTATATAGTAAAAGGGTAATATGCAAACTGACCCTAACAGCAGAAAGACTGGGAATGACTGGTCACTATGACACACACTGACCACCAGGGGGCAGATGCTCAATGCAGGAGCTGCCCTCTGGTGGTCAGGGCGCTCTCACAGGGGGGAGCCCTGCTCAGCCACATGCCAGGCTGATGGCTGCCAGTACAGCGGTGGTGGTGGGAGCCTCTCCTGCCTCCTCAGCAGCGCTAAGGATGTCCGACTGCAGCTTAGGTCTGCTCCCCGCTGGCAAGTGGACATCCCCCGAGGGCTGCCGGGCTGCCAGAGGGATGTCTGATTACCATCTTAGGCCCAATCCCCCGGGGAGGAGGCCTAAGCTAGCAAGTGGTCACCCTCAAGGGGTCCCAGACTACGAAAAGGCACAGGCCGGGCTGAGGGACCCCCTACCCCTGAGTGCACAAATTTTTGTGCACCGGGCCTCTAGTATTTATATACTTTTTGAGGGTTCTTTACTTTAAAGTTTTCTTTAAATGACCAAGTCTTAACTGAATACATACATCAAGGTTTCTTCTGAATGGCCTTGACAGTTTTAGAGATCTTTGTATTCGCTGTTACAAGCTCTTTGAGGGAGGCCCATTCTGCTTTATCCCCTTACTGCAAAGCTTGGACCTCTGCACAGGTTAGTTTTAATGAATACTTATTTGTTTATATACGTTATTGAGGGTTACTGGTTAATTAACCAGTTTCACTTGGTAGCTCATGGTCCTGTTTTATCACCATGAGCCAAATTATCTTTTATGATAGCACTTCCGAAAGGCCCTTCAGAAGATCCAAGCGGGGGCAGTTTCATGTCTAAGTAGTTTCAGAAATTCCCTTTTGGCAGTTCACAATGGAAATGAGTATTTTGTGGGGCTGAGGACTCTGCTGTAAAGCAGCATGTGTGACTATATAAAATAACCACAACGTAACTCAGGACTCAGAGGGCACACGTGCTGAGGCATCCCCAATTTTCTGAGTGACTTGCCTTCTTATGTTCAAACCGTAATTCTGTTTCCATAAACTCATACTTCTTGTAGAAACAAAAATGGGTATGAAAATCATCTGTCAGATCATATATGCCAATATTTGTTTGGGAAATGGGCAATACACAGATTTGTAAAACTACCTTTATTTTTTTCTTTTGTTTTATTCTTAGCTACATCAGGTAGTTAATCATTACTGAATCCAAATCTACTCTCAAAGGCTAAAAGAAGTAAGCTGTAGCCAGGGGAGTGTGAAGCACTGGAGGTTAAATAACTGTGGTGCAGCCTCTGATAAACCGAGACTTAGCAAAAGTGACATGTAATTTAAAAATGAAAATGCTGAATTTTTTGAAAAAGTTGTCTGCAAGCTAAAAATTGCTAAGAACAGTTTTGGGAACAAGGTCTCCAAAGAGGGAGGTGGTTTCGATGGTCTAGAATCATTTTAAAACTTGATTGTATAAGACTTCAGAGTTACAGAACAGTGTAAGTAACCCATTCTAGTGGAACAGGAGCTCCAGGACAGGGATACTCAGCCTGGGGGTGAGAAAGTGGTAACGTGTCCCCTTTACATTAAGTCTGTCCATGGCAACTGAGCATTTATTTACCTGAGATAAGGCCGCCCAGGTTATTAAAATCTCAAATGTTGAATGGCAGTTATGTAATGGGTTTCTTTTCAAAAACAGACAGTGAGCTGTCATTTAATAAGCACGGCCTGAAACGCTGGTAGCTGAAGCTGGGTGATGGGTGCTTGGGGTTGATTATACATTCTCTCTACTTTTGGGTACGTTTGAAAATGTCCAAACTCAAAGTTTAGAAAAAAAAAGCCTCATTTTTCCCTGATCTTTCCAAATGCACGGTCCCTAAGGGAGAGAGATAACAAAGATGCTGTTCAGAACCATTAACCTAGTTTCAACAGCTCGGACTGGACCCTAAGTTCCTTGTTAGAGCCAAACTGTAAAATAATGCAGCTTCAAAAAGAAACTGAAGACATCAGTGATAATTCCAGAAGTGCTACTTAATAAGACTGTATGTAGGGAAACACAGGCAGGGAATTCAGCAAAAGGCATGACGGCCACCTTAGGAATTGCATCTGTGTACATTATGTATGCCACAAAGATTCACTCTAAAAATGACCTCCATGCAGAATTATCTCATATTTTAAAAATGTGTTTATTCCTAAGCCTTTAGGAAATATAACCACCACAACAAAGGCATACATACATCTATAGCGCTTATAATTGGCTATATTCACTGAGCTTCTTACTGAATTCTGGAAAAGGTTTTGCTAAGCTTGTGGCTTTACTATTGTGCCCTACAAACCACTGAGTTTGAGTTTAATTGAACCAAGATAACAAGTGAATTTCAGGCTGTAGTACAGCAGAGAAAATAGTCCGAAGCCAGGCCAATCATTTCCAGACACAAAAAAGGGGGATGAAATGTTGACTACAGGTTAGAAAGGATTTTTGTGGTTTGCAACATAATTGGTTATGGTTTTTCAAACGTAAGTAGTGAGCATGAGTCCAGACTGAGCAAGACTTTCTGCCCAATTGATGAGAATTAGAGTTGGGTTAAGGTTGACAAAGTGAAACTTTTAAAAAAAATTATACTTTTAACCTTCTGACCCACTTTACCCATTTCTTCCACTCCATCCCCAACATATCCCTGTGCTTCTGGCAACCACCAATTTGTTCTCTGTATTGCTAAGCTTTTTTAAAAAAAATGTTCTTAGAGTCCACATATAAGACAGATCCTAAAGTATTTGTCTTTCCCTCTTAGAAGGACTGATTGCCTGTGGACCCAGTTGGGACTGAATTTGAAGGTAGTCAGAGAAAATGTCTTATTATGACTTCCATAAAACAAAATCTCTAATCATCATCATCATCATCATCATCGTCGTCATAAATAAGCATTTAATCTATCAACTTTTACACAGATTTCCCCTTTGGCAAATGACCACATTATTTTCCACCTTCCTGAGAAATAGCAACTCAGTCAGGCAAGTGATTTGCACAAGGCCTTGTAGGTTTAGGGCATCCAATCTCTCTCATTTTTCTGTATACACAATTTCTATTTCTTAGCCTAAAAGCCAAATACGTAGTAAAAGTCATGATTCAGAGTTCTTCTCCTTAGCACACTTACAATGAAACCTTTACGACCCAGGAGCTTCATTGCTTACTTTTCCTTTTGAAATGTCCTACTACGTGTAACCTACTTTAGGAAGACTTTGCTGTTTACTGTTGTGAAACACGCCACATATTTTGAGAGGATCCCTGGAACATTCCTCGTTTGTCCAAATTAAGATCTAACACACCTGATTCTTAATAAAATCCAGAGGCTTGCCGTCGTGACCTACTGAGGTTGCACCTTTTGTACATTCATCCTCTTTCCTCACTTAAAGCATCCAACCTGAACCTGGTCTTCAAGGATAGTGTAGTCAAACAACCAGCTTCCCCAAATAATCCAAATTCAGGCAGCAGATGCAATCTTGGAAAGTTGCTGCCTCAGTGACAAGAGGGGGCTCTGCCCACTTAGCCCTGCTCTTTATGGACAGAGAACACAGCGAGGAGGTGAGAAGCTGCAGAGAGAAAGTCACCCCGGCCCGCCTCTCCTATGTACAAGTCTGGTGGTAGTTATGGATCCAAAACAAAACAAAAAAACAACCCAGGAAATAAAGGAACCGAGTGGCAATGGCAATAGATTGTCAAATGTCACAGACTGTCAAAAGAACCTGTATTTTGGGTTACACTTGGGGTTTTGCTCTTCTTATCCGGTCCCATGAAGGAAATTCACATTCGACCTAACTGGGCTGATGAGCGTGAAGTAGTGAGAAATACCGAGCAGGCTCATCAGTGTCACATTCGGGCAGAAAGAAAGGTTTGATACAATAACACGGGGTCCAGTGGTTAGTAGATGCTTAAGACTTTGTTTTCCCTCCCCCTCCCCCCACATCTGGAGCATGTTCTGTGTCCAGAAGGAGCCTTTTTGTTTGTTTAATTTATCATCACTTAGTTTGTCTCCAGCACAGGCGCCGTTCACATGTGCAGGCTTTTATTTCAAAAGGGATTCTCTCCTGATTCTGGTGCCACTTCCTACATTTCTGCAACAAGAAATTCCCCCAGCAGCTGTACTTACTTTACAAACACAAATGTACCTTATTAATGCTATTTCTCAAGGCAAAAGGTTTCAAAATACTTGCTAAACATTTGTTTATTTATATGAAAAATTTCAGGGTTTTTCACAGCTAGATTAAAGGCATATAACAAACCCTGTGAGTGTGTGAGAGAAATAGAAGTGATTCCAGCAGATGGCATGGTCAGAAGCAAAGGGTTTGCAAATGCAAGGAACAGCACAAACCCAAATGGAGGAGTCTGAATGGCTATAATTGTACCACATCTACAGTAGAATGAAGAAGGGCGTTATGTTAAGAAATACAGGGCCAGAGTCTTAACTTCCATAAGCATGCCACACGAAGTGGGGATTCGGGAACATGGGTTGCTCTCGGACAATATACCACACACAGTTTTTATTTCAGTTCCAGCAGAAAAACAATATTGACAAATTTCTTACTCGCTGCTTCCTACTTTATTCAATAGAAGAGGTAACAATAGCATCTGCTGCACTTGGCTGGAGCCTGCGATGAGGAAATTGTGGATCATGAGCCTCCCAGGCATATGGCCACTAAAATGCTCGCGCAACAGCCATGGCACAGCCAGGCGACAGCTCCAGTGGGAGCGGCAGATACACAGGCCGGCACCGTGAAACAGGTAGGGCTGCCAGGACAGCATGCAAAGCCATGTTTGGTGGCCTGATGTGGTTTCCCCCATCGCAGCTCCATTACAGCTCCAGCCACTATTGCAAAGCAAGAAGAGTGCGCCTCTGACATTGCCTCCTCCTTCCTCAGGACCCTCTAGCATGTTCTGCTGCCCCAGCCTAATAACCTCCTGGGTGCCCAGCACATTCAGGTTGCTCCCTGGCTCCTCGTCAGCCCTTCTTAGAATCGCTCTTGAAGATCTGTGATACTTAATTGGCTCTAATGCATCAAAATTACCTACTCTGACCATCTTAGTTCCAAACATAATGCCTCCTGCCATTATACAGGTGCTTTCTGATTACTCTCCTAATTCACCTAGAAAATGTTAAGGGACTCTTTAATCAAATTAATGTGAACAAAATTAAAAGGACTATAATGTAGTGGAAAACATATTGGACCAGCAAGAGTCTATGGGAAGCAAATCTTGTTGTGCTTCATTTTATTTTTTTTTCCATCTCTAAAATCAAAGAGATGGAGCGGGACAGGGAGGATGGAGAGAGAGAGAAAAAGAGAGAAAAGAGAAGAGAAGGGAAGAGAAGAGAAGAGAAGAGAAGAGAAGAGAAGAGAAGAGAGAGGAGAGGGAGAGCAGAGGAGCAGAGGAGGCTGGGAGAGAGGGAGGGAAGAGAGAAAGATGAGAGAGAGAGAGAGAGAGAGAGAGAGAGAGAGAGAGAGAGAAAGAGAAAGAGAGAGAGAGAAGGAAGGAGGAGTTTTTCTGGGAGGCTTGAAATGTCCCTTTAGGTCTATGATTCAGTTATTCATTATGAGTAAATGATACTCCTAGAGTTTTTGAGTTAAGAAATAAAAAGTCTATGACCCCTAAGAAATCCTAAATTACAAGAGGACACAAAGGAAATATTCTTGAGACAAGATGAAAGGGAAGTAAAGAGTACAAGAACTCCCATCACACAAGCTGGCATTTCAGCAAAAATCAGGTAGCAGGTATGAAGCAAATTAAATGGATTTTCCTCCACTTTTTAAAAAATTCCCATTTCTTACATGAACAGGAACACTGTCTTGGGGTGGACCCAGGGGCTTTGGCTCTGCTCACCCAGCCCCAGGAGGGACATCCACAGTGAACGAGACAAGGTGGCCAGAGTGGGAAGAAAGACTCCCTCAGTCCAGTACCTAAGCTTGGGGGTGGGGGGGGGTGGGGGGGAGTATATGAGGCCACAACTGTTCCTTGCTTCTTGCAGCAAGAGGTGGAGTGGAGTCTGTGCCGCCACCCACTGAATCAGGGCTAGTCCTTGCCTTGCTTTGAGCAAAAGAATGTGGTGGTGGAAGTGGTGATGTGTGACTTCCAAGCCTCCCTGTCAACAGGCCTTGTAAGCTCCTCCTTTCATCCCCAGGACCCTGAGACAATCAGACCTGGCTTTCCCAGCCCTTCCCACTGACTGCAAAGCAGATCCCAGGAGAGGCGGCAGCGGGCCCCTCCCGGACCCGAGTCAGCCCACAGGATACTGAGACACACAGACTGTGGCATTTAAGCCAGGAGATGGGCAACACTGACTAAATAATTGATTTCTCCCCCATTTCAGAAAAGTGGCCAACTGTGAAGGAACACAGTTGTATCAGACACTGAAATATAACTACACTTAAAACAAATGATTCAATGTTCAAAACTAACCCAAATGAAAACAAACAGACAAAAACAGAGAAGGCACAGTTTTTCATAATAATCACAATTCAAATAGACAGCTATTTGCTTAAATTCTCATAGAGTTTAATCAAATAGCTGTCTAGTCTTTCTGGTCAGAAGAGAAGAGCATAGTTAATCCTGATCCCTCATTTATTTTATCTGTTTAGATAAAGTCTCTAAGCAACCCTGTGGACTGAGCAGTCTTAACTACTGACTCTTGATGGATTGACTTACGAATAAGAGTGTGCTATTTTATTTTGATGTAGTCCCATTTGTTTATTTTCTCCTTAGTTTCCATTGCACTAGGAGCTGAAGCAGTAAAGATATTACTACAACATATGTCTGATATTTTGCTGCCTATGAATTCTCCTAGGATTTTTATGGTTTCCCATCTTACATTTAAGTCCTTTACCCACTTTGAGTTTATTTTTGTGTATGGTGTAAGTTGGTGGTCTAGTTTCATTTTTTTTTGCATGCACTTGTCCAATTTTCCCAACACCAAAGTAAAAAGCTTCTGCACAGCAAAAGAAACCATCAACAAAACAGCAAGAAAGCCCACTACATAGGAGAACATATTTGCCAATGTTATATCTGATAAGGGCCTAATCTCCAAAATTTACAGGGAACTCATACATCTTAACAAAAGGAAAATAAACAATCCAATAAAAAAATGGGCAAAGGAGTTAGACACTTTTCGAAAATGGACATACAGAAGGCTGAGAGACTTATGAAAACATGCTCAAAGTCACTAATCATCCAAGAGATGCAAATCAAAACAACAATGAGGTATCATCTCACACCTGTCAGAATGGCTATCATCAACAAATAGACAAATGACAAGTGCTGGAGAGGATGTGGAGAAAAAGGAACGCTAGTGCACTGCTGGTGGGAATGCTGACTGGTGCAGCCACTGTGGAAAACAGTATGGAGTTTCCTCAAAAAATTAAAAGTTGAACTCCCATTTGACCCGGTAATCCCACATCTAGGAATATATCCCAAGAAATCAGAAATACCAATCAGAAAGGACATATGCACCCCTATGTTCATAGCAGCACAATTTACAATAGCCAAGATTTGGAAACAACCTAAGTGCCCATCAGCAGATAACTAGATTAAAACATGGTGGAATACACACTGCTGTAAAAAAGAAAGAACTCTTACCATTTGCAATAGCATGGATGGACCTGGAGAGCATTATGCTAAGCGAAATAAGCCAGTCGAAGAAAGAAAAAATATCACATGATCTCATTCATTTGTGGAATATAATGAACAACATAAACTGATGAACAGAAACAGATCCAGAGACACAGAAGCATCAAACAGTCTGTCAATCTTCAGAGGGAAGGCAGAGGAGGGTGGGGATGGGGGGTAAGAGATCAACCAAAGGACTTGTATGCATGCATATGAGCCTAACCAATGGACACAGACACAAGGAGGGTGGGGGCATGTGCTGAGGGATGGGGGTGGCCAATGGGGAAAAAAGGAGACATATGCAATACTATATGACATGTAATACCTTAAACAATAAAGAATTTAAAAAAAGAGCGTGCTAAACCGGAAGTATATACCTCCAAAGCTCAAAGAGCAAGGCATTGTAGGACCTGCCAACTTGAGCAGAGGGTCTGACATTATGACCCACGTTTCTTCTATTTAGCTTATCTCTCCTCTTTCGCCTCCACTAAATACTGAAAAGGGCGCAGTCATTAAGTCAAATGCTACTTCAGGGCATCCCTATGGCTTACTGTGTTGAACTGCCAGGATGCTGGACATTCATACCAGGCATGAATACAAGGCATTGTAACCGATAACCTAGCAAAGAAGAGTAGCATGGCCCTTAAACGCGGCCACCTCTGGGGGCTGAGGATTCGCTGCAGCAGAGCTGCCACGGTGCAGAAGTGCTGCTGGAACAACTGTTGTGCAGTAGCCTTAAGAGCCTGTGCCCTGTTCATCTGAATCCCCTAACGGTGGCACACCTTGTTCATGAAGGTGGACTTGTTAAGTGCCAAGAGACATTTAGCGTCAAGTCTTTGGTTTGTACAGTTGGTGATCAAGATAGGGAGTATTTTTGGGTGATTCTTCAAGTAATGAACTAAGTTATCTATATACTTTAGAAGTAATTCTTCAGGTAAAGTAAGTCTCATAGAGAAGCTCTCCTAATGCTTAAAAAAGTATGCCATTCAAAGAAGTGTTTTCTAGTTTAAAACTTTGAGGCGGGCTCCTATTTGGATGCATGCATTCTGCCACAATCATAAGTCAGTTTTGTTGCTACAGCAGCGGTTCTCAACTAGGGGTGACTCTGCCCCTTCAGAGGCATTGGCAATGTCTGAAGACATTTTAATTTGTTGCTACTGTTGGGGGTGGAGGGGGTGTGCTACTGGCACCTGGTGGACAGAGGCCAGGGAGCTGCTAAACGTCCTACAATGCACAGCACAGCCCCACAACAAAATCACACACCCACATGTCAATGCTGATGAGGTGGAGAAATCTGGAATGATAGTAATAATCCATTCTGAAAAGTGAAGAACTTTTTTCAGTGCAATGAAATAATTATGACAGTATATATGCATTGTTAAAGTGTTAATTATTCTAATCATCACTTATCTTCTAGGTTAATACACACACACATTTTGACTCTAAATCACAAATTACATAAAAGTAGGGCTCTCATTTCAGAAACTGTCATAGTATTGTTTGTTGATTGATAGTAATAGAACCAATTTAAATAACCACCACAATGGTAAAAATAATAAGTAATCACAAACTATACAGAATAAAAATAATAGCTACAAAGAATTATTGACTTCTTTCTATGTGGCAGGTACCTGGCTAATTATCACGTTCCACATATAATCTTATTTAATCTTTATAAATAATTCTTTGAAGGTCATACTGCCATTATCTCCACTTTAACCAGGAAATGACAGGTGTAGAAAAGTTAAGTAACTTGTCTAATGTCCTAGATATAGTAAATGGTGCAGCTGGGATTTGAACTCTCATAAGCTGATTTCATGTTCACAGTTTTCACTATCGTGCTGTGCTGCCCCCAAAGGGGCTATTAGATCTGCTAAGAGCCATCTCTGTTGTGGGCTCAGGACAGTTCTGCTCTCATCTGTGTAAGATAAACTAAGCCAAATAGGAAATGGCAGTATGGTACAGATAAAGAGAACACGTGAGCCATAAAACATGGGTTCTCAGGCAGATTCCCTACTTACTGGTTGGGTCTTCAGTCAGGGACTTGGGGTCACAATTTCCTGATCTGGAGAGTGAGGATGGTAATAAAACACACCCACCATTCTAGTCATAAAGACTGAATCAAGTCAGTGACGGGAAGATGCTCTGTAAATGGTTGCATTCCTACACAATAGTGATTTGATTGCTATTCTTGGGCATGGAATGGCAAGGTGATAGTTTCTCAGTTGCCCTTGAAGGGATTTTCATGATATAGACTGAAATATGGACTTCAAATGAGATAGTTTTTAAAAAATATAATTTTATTGATTTCAGAGAGGAAGGGAGAGGGAGAGAGGGATAGAAACATCAATGATAGGAAAGAATCATTGATTGGCTGCCTCCTGCGCGCCCCAACACTGAGAATCGAGCCCACAACCCCGGGCATGTGCCCTGACCAGGAATCGAACTGTGACCTCCTTGCTCATAGGTGGATGCTCAACCACTGAGCCACACTGGCTGGGCGAAATGAGATAGTTTCTTACAATATTGGCCTCACTTCTCTATTGCTTTAGATCTGTAATGCTTCTTTTCAAACAAATATTCCATTTTATCAGGCAGCCTGAGTACTCTTCCCAGAACTCCAAACACCTTCTTCATTTTGAGTTTTATATTTTACACCTACTGGGGCTATTGTGCAATTCCTTTTGATGTTTCTTTTAGTTCAATTACTTTTAAACTATTTCAGTGGAAGTAAGATATTTTTTCTCTTATTGGATTGTGCCATCATTATATTGCAGACTTGGCATCCTGTTTTATATCACTATATTGTTCATAAATATAGAATTTGTTTTTTTATGCAGAATTATTGGTATATGAGAACAGAACCTGGCAAAATAGTTTCCATATGGTATAATTACTTCTCCTCACCTTAAAATGTTTCCATAAATAAGGACATAATTTGTATTTTCCACCCATTTTCTTATCCAGAGATGTTGGTATTTTTAACAATCTAGTCTTTCAGCTACAGAAAGCTAGCTTCTTATATTCTTTATACACGAAAATGAGTACCAGGTTTAAGGAAAATATGGGTGTACAGTTTGTACTTGTCAGCATCTCAAAACTATCACATGCTTTGGCAACACTTGTGGTCTTTGATCTAAAGAGATATTTGAATGGAACAAGAATAAAGAATGGAATTTAGAATGAATGATTAAAAATGCATCAAACAATTTTCCGTACCACTTTTAGCTCCTTTGGATCACAAGGTCTTTTCTTTTCATGCTCAGATGCAATGCTTTCCAAAATCTTTTGACCTTCAGATGGCTGTTGTTGTCAATACTGGGTTGGTATTAGGAGTAAATGGTTATATTATGAATATGATCTAAGTAGTTTCTTGGTTGTGCCTTCCCATATAAAGTCAAAAAAAGATTATGAAGATTGGATCTTAGGAATCTTTCCAACCCCAAATTGTCACTTGATTTTTATTGGGCCTCACTCGGTGGCCCATGATGCTTCCAGGGCTTTATTGATCTAGATCTGGCTCACATTCCCTGCTCCTTCCAGTTGTGAAGACTGGTTTGATTCTATGATGTGAAAAATTTAAATCTCTAAGAGGTCTAGTTTACTCTCCTTCAAATGTGTCATTTAGAATATAGATTCAGGGAGGTCTGATCTATCCTTCTTTCTTATTTATTCATAAGCGAATACATTTCTCATATGAAGAAATGTATTCCCTCCTTTCTAAAAGGGGTTAACATGACTCAGAGTTAGTATATGGGTCAAGGGTTTACTATTACCTTAATGAAATGATAGCTTCATCCCAATTATTCATTCTTAACAAGAACCAAGTACTTAGAGAAAATGAGTTGTCACATCCCTTTGGTACCAGTAGCATATAAACCACAAGTTCTTGTATAAAACAATCTAAAACACTGAGCTCAAAAGGAGAAAGGGGAACAAAAATTCTTTATTTCCTAAGAGGAAGGCTGAAACAATATGCAAAAATATAATATATGACCTCTATAAAACCTACGCTTAGTAAATAGCTTGAAAGTTCTCCCTTTTCTCTTTCAAGATCAAACTTTATAAATAAGGAGAAAAAATATTGCATGTCTCTAGTTCTGCATTACCTCTACCTGTGAAGAGGTAAGGGCACCTATCCATCTGATGAACACTCAGTCAACAAATATGAAGTAAGGAACTATGTGGTCTCTGCAAGAAGAGTCAGAACTAGACAGAGGTGGGCAAAGGAGTCATGGACTTTGAAACAGGCCGAAATTTATGAGCGGTGTGACCTTGAGCAAATCACCTATGACCTCTCTCTGCTTAATTGCTCCTCACAAGTAAAATATAGTGTTTTGTGGATTAAAGGAGTGTAACTAAAAGTGTTTGGTAATACTTAGAAAACAGTAATGGTTCAGTAATTGGTAGCTATTGTGATTATGTTAAGATGATTAAGGGGTCAAAGAGACACATGCTAGCAATCACCTCTGATAGAGAAAGAGTGAAATAAAGGCTAGATTATGGCAATGTGATGTGGGGTCAGAAGGGAAGGAATGGCTCCTCTGACCAGGTTATCAGGTGGCTGTAAAGTGAAATGCCCTCCAGAAAGGCCAGGCAACCTGGGGCACATAATGGCTTTGTCACTACTTGTGGCATCAGCTCAGGCAGTTAAGCTGACCTTTCTTGGCCTCTGTTTTTTAATTGTGTGAAATGAGAGATAAAGTTTCTAAGGTTCCTACCTCTGAAGATGATTTGGGGGCAGGGATCAGGAAAACATATAAAACACTGAGAAGAGCCTTCCTAGTTGAGAAGAGAGTATATCTGATGTTGACTAAGGGTTCAACATTCTTAACTATTATTATAGCTATAAAGTAGGGAGCTATATCTATATTTATTCATGAAATGGAGGACATGTGGGAAAGGATACAAATGATGGAGAAGAAAAAGGGATTCAGAAATAGGTATAAAAAAAGACTAAGACAGTTTAAAATAATTAAACTTCCTTAAAAATACTCAAATATAAAGAGATACAAATATAGTCTCGTGCTTAAAAACAGGAACAAAAGGTAGTCCAGCCTTGCAATGATCTTACTATTTCTGCAAAAATTCCTAAAGTGCCATATAGAGTTCAACTAACTGAAGCACAGGATTACTGAGCACCTACCATGATGTATGAGCAGCGGTACAAATGTGCATAATGCATAGTCCACATCCTCTAAGATTTCACGGCATATGCGATCTGCACACAGAAAGCTAAAGATACTAAGTGTGAACACAATCCTTTATGCGAGCTCAGAGAAGACTGTTTAATTCTTCCGGTGGGGAAAGGATTGGGGAATGACCTTTAAAGGTTTCTCCAGGGTTTCACCTCAAATGTTTATAATATGAAGCAATTCCTATAAATGGAGAGTTGAGCTGTGTGTAAAAAAAACCGGGAGTGGTGATGGTTTGGAGAACTGGATAGTGCATTCCAGCTTAAAAGCACTCAAGTTCAATTTGTTTACAACAAAAACAAAAACTATCACTTTTATATCAACAAAACCATCTGAGGCCAGTTTGCAACCTTTACAATGCACATGAGAAATACTCTTTGAGTTGGATTATGAAACAGGGCTGAACATCAGCAGATAGAGAAGGGGAATAAGTAAGATTCTAGATTGGTCGAATATCCTTTGCTGAGAGCCAGAGATGAAAGTACTTAGAATGTTCAGCAGGTGGCTGAAAGGGTGAACAATTAGGCGTGAAGGGGGAGATCAGCCTAGGTCAGTGGTCAGCAAACTGTGGCCCCTTGAGTGTGGCTCTTCCACAAAATACCACATGCGGGCGCACACGTACAGTGCGATTGAAACTTCGTGGCCACACTCAAGGGGCCAAAGAGCCGCATGTGGCTCGTGAGCCACAGTTTGCTGACCACTGGCCTAGGTTATAAGGGCCATGAACACAATGCTAAGTTCTAACTTTATCTTGAAGGCATCAAGAACCTCCACATTAATGTCTCTGTATCTTTAACAGCATCATTTTAAGAGTCCAATGGTTTCTCAGGTTGTTATGAGAGCAGATTTATTGTTTAAATGATTCTAACTCACAGCGTCAAAATGTTGTCTGTTACTATGAAAAATCAGATGGCATTATCATGATGGAAAATACCTAGATTAAAAAAAATAATCCATTCAATTCAATATATGGGTATTTATAAACACTTGGTTAGTCACAGGACAGATGGCTCAGGTAATATAGATGACCTAAGTTCATGTTGAATTTTTCTCCCTAGAGCTGTAAATATACATATGGTTTTTAAGACTCACTCATTAATTAATATACCAATGATGTCACATTATTGCATACTTCTACACTATGCACTGTCCTAAGCGCTTTATGTGTATAATTCTATTTAAGAAGTTAAAATTCTTATTGGTATAAATAGTTACCCCTTCTGTGAAGAAACAGAATCTAACAGATAAGAACTTTCCAAAAGGCACACAGCCAATGAGAGAACAAGCCAGAGCATTACCCAGGCGGCCTTTGTCTTCGAGGGGGCACTCTTAATGCTGCAATTAGATGCTTGGCCTGAACTGAGGGACAGCTGGACTTGATCCTTCCTTCTACACCGATTGAACGGACTCTCTCTTAGGAATGGGGTAGAATGTATCCTTCCCTGTGACCCTCCAAGCTTTTGTCCATGCTTGTTCATTAGTCTATCCTTATTGTACTTTCTTACTATTATTGTTAGAATTTCTTCTACTTATAATGACTCTTTAGTCCTGGCATATTTTTACTACACAAAACTATTGAAGGAATGTGAATTTTCTTTTTTTCTGCTCCCTCTACCCCCCCCTTTTTTTTTTGTCTACACCAGACTTGTACAACCTCCTCCATTCTCACAGGATCTCCCGGGTAAAGGTTTGGGTTTACTTCGAGTTTGTCACTACTTCTTCATTAAAGATAAAACAATTAAAATCCATTATTAGAAACATCACAACATGAAGTACAGTGTATATATTCCAGACTATCTGGTGTGATGACTTGCGCCATGACCCTTGAACTACCATCAGCATTTCCTTGTGACTGGGCTCGTGTAACTTTCCGCATGGTGCCTTCCTGCTCAGAGATGATGTCTACACCAGCATTTCTGGGATGCACATGAGCAGTTGTTATCTGGAACGACTTGAATTTGCCACCCTATCAGAACAATTATGCTCACGACTTTTAACATTCTGGTGCCCAAAGACTCATGATGGTTTGAATGTTGGCAACATGGACATGGTCTCTCCTGAATAAAGAGGCCAAGGTTTCTCACCGGACACATGAGGTTACCTGGGGGTGAACACAGGTCATTTCCCGGAGTTCAGTTTATGCTGCATCTTTCCCTCACCGTGTTGTAGCTGCTGACAAATTTCTTCCACCAAATATACCTGCCCTTCTGCTGTTTTTTTCAATACCAGCTTCTCCAGAGCCTCAGGCACAGCACTTCCAAATGTCAGCAGCTATTAGCTCTGCACATTCATCTCTGTTTCCTTGTTTCTCCTGAGCCATCCATCTCTCTCCCAGCTGAGTGCAGGTGGCTTAACATAACTTAAGGGGGTGTGTGGGGGTGGGTGGGGGTATGTATTTTCTCAAAATAAGGCATTATAGTTATCTATCTTTCCCTTCCTACTTGCTTAAAAGCTGTTTTGTGGGTCTCTCTAAGTATCTAAAGCCTTATGCCTTGTTTACGATCAACAGAGAGTAAATGGCATTTTAAAATTGTCTATCATCTATCTATCTATCTATCTATCTATCTATCTATCATCTTAGTTTTCCAGGACCTCACTTTAATTTACAGAAAACTTTGAGAGAGTAAACATGCTGTATTTCAAAATGCAATGAACATATAATACTGCTGTTTTTCAGTAAAGACTTCCAAGTTATATATATATATATATATATATATATATATATATATATATATATATATATATATATATCATAGACACACACACACATCTCTGTGTGAGCTGCATTTTTGCCGTTAGGTATATAAGGGCGTCATTTCTTCAGTGAGCTCAAACTTCCTATTTCCCTTTCCTGAGCCCAAACTCCATCTGAAAACATTTTATGATTTAACGTGTGACCCTCATAATGAAGTTAAGCTCGTGCCAGGCAGGAACACCTTGTAATCAGGCACCATGTCTCTTTGAGGCCTGCTAAGATGTGTAAGAGGGTACATTATACTGGTCAAACTAGCACCTGATGAAATCAATGGGCAGGAGAACCAGAAACCTGCTTTCATGATGTGAAAGCATTTGCTCAAATTAATAAAAGTAATTTCTAGTGTTTAAGAATCATGCAAAAAACTACACCACAGTGGCAGGTCCTCAAAGGTCCCTGTCCTGGTTACAGCAGAGTGAGACCTAGATTACAAGGTGAGATCGACTGGACTCCTCCACCTCTGCAGCTACCATATTGCACCGAACCCCATAGTCTCTCTTGTGTTCTCATCTCTTCACCCAGCATACTGTCATTAAAAACATAAAACAAAATAAAGCATGGGGGAGTGGATTAGAATTTGTATAAAACTCTATAAATATTAGGTAATGTTATTATTTGCTTTTGTTGGGAAAAATAACTGCTACAAAAGAGAACTACAATGTTATCTTGTTTAGAATTTGCAGTCCATTGCTTAACTATTACTATTGCAGCATGGATTAGTCAGGTGGATTTTGTTGCTTTTATTCTGGTCTATCATTGTCCCATCTTTTTGTAAAGATAGAGAGTTATGCTATTAAATCATCATAGAACTGGGTTTATGGTAGAAGCTTTGTTTCCTTCCTAATATAACTTGCACACTGCAATCTTAGTTTTCTGTGCAAGAAGCCATAGTCTCTCATATTTGAGCTACTTAGTTTATAAAAAACTATTAGGAAGTTACATGAACTATACATTTATCCTATACAATAAAACCCTAACATGCAAATCGAACGAATGGCGGATCTACCGGTTGCTATGACGCACACTGACCACCAGGGGGCAGATACTCAACATAGGAGCTGCCCCCTGCTGGTCAGTGCACGCCCACAGGGGGAGTGCCACTTAGCCAGAAGCCTGGCTCACAGCTGGCCAGTGCAGCAGTGGTGGAGGGAGCCTCTCCCACTTCCACTGCAAGTGGGCAGTAAGGAGTGAGGAGTCCCACACTGTGAGAGGGATGTCCGCTGCGGGGTCCCGGACTGCAAAAGGGCACAGGCCGGGCTGAGGAACCTCTCGAGTGCACAAATTTCACGCATCAGGCCTCTAGTATAGTAATAAGTAGAATGTGACTAGATATCTTTAATAATCTATGAGTAATAATACTCTAAAGGAACTCAGGAAACTGAAAGAATTCAGTTTCATATTGAAAATATGTGAACAAATAGGTAGGGTCTGAGTGGTGACATAGAGGATGTCAGTCAGATTTGTCTAGATGTGACTTGATAATATTAACATGCAGAAGACATCCTTAAGCAGTAAGAAATTCTCTGAAAGTGTATACTAGTAAGTTTACAATATAATTTAGTTTAGCATTTTTCCCTACCATAGGTAAAAGGATATATCAGCCCAGCCCTTAAGAACTTGTCGAACAACTGTAATATATATATATATATATATTCCTCTACACAGCTGAAACTGGAAACTAATTACAAGATTAATTCTCAGAGATCAAAGGACTTGTATGCATGCATATAAGCATAACCAATGGACACAGACACCAGGGGGGTGAGGGCATGAGGGGGTGGGGAGGGGGGCAGAATAGGATACACATGTAATACCTTAATCAATAAAGAAAATAAAAAATTCTCAATTCTTTTCTGTTTCATGTTCATATATTTATGCCCATGTGCACACTTAATTTTGTGTTTATTTATTTTCACATGAAAGATAAAAACCTGGTAAGGTATATGGATCTACATCAAATCCTTCCTTTTATTGTTAGTATAGGCCTCATTTAACTGAAAAACCCCACCTGCATTATTTATGAAGGTATTTACTATCCCAGAGGATTAAAAACTGGAAAGAGAAAATCCAATGAGGAACCATTGGCGCTTCCTGTCTCCCCACACACCTGACCGCGGGGAAAACAAGTGCTCTCTGTGGTCCTACCTGCAGTGCACGACCATCGGGCCTGCATCCGGAGGGTTACAGGTCTTGACTCTCCGGAGGAAAGCGAGGAAAGGTGTCGGGTGTTCTGGGACGCCGTGGTCGGGCCAGGCGGTGAACTGGAACTGCCTCACTTCTCGCTTCTCGCTGGACCCGTTCTGTGAAGTAGGAACACTGGCTGAAAAGCTGGTTTCCTAGCCCAGGTTGTAAGGAGGAGTCATGACGTGGAAGAGGTGACACGACAACGTGCATCTGGATTCCTCCCCCGACCCACTATCCTTTGGGAAGACACGCTTTTTGGAGATATAAACCCCGAGCTATTTGTAAATGACACACGTTTGTCCAGGAAGATAAAATGCCTAGGTGAGAAGCACGACATTTTTCAGGGGTAACTATCAGGAGCGCTCCTGTTATATTTTACAGGAAAAAGTGGTTCTTCCTCATCTATTCTTCATTTGCCGAAACTTTCGTTCAGAGCAAGGGTTCCATATTTACTAATAAATCGACAAAGAGAAAAATGGCTGAGCGATAATGGAAGGATTATTTCACTCTTCACCGCTGCCAGGGGAATCAAGTTATAAATAAAGCCTTCAGATACGTGATTTCTCAAAAGAATCTTCCTTCAATATTGGGAAGGGGGAAAAGGAGGTAAAAACATCAAAAGCAAACCTTGTAAAGTGCAAAGGTTCGGACACAGTATGTGGCCAGCTCCACGGTGTCCAGCAGCGTCACCTGGACCAGCCCGTGGGTTTCTGTGCCTCTGCTGGGCCAGTACTGGTCACACTTCACCTGGAAGAGAGGAGCGACACATTCAGGGCCGGCGCTCAACCATTTCTCTATTAGCTCCACTGTGAGTTGCTGCTGGAGGAAAACAGCTTTTCTGCATTTCAGTTCATGTGGGTCTTTTTCTGGCACGCATTCCCGTTATCCCAATATATGTAAATGACTGCTCTGATGCCAATATAAACCACATTTTTCAAACTGGTAGGAATACTAAGCAGTAACAGATTCAATTTTCCCGGAGAAAAATAAACTGCAGATTGTTGCCGGTAAAATAAGTAGAGAGGTATGTGAAACTTCAGAATACTTGAAAAGAAAACACAAGTCTATTCCGGGATAGACATTAAGAATTGCAGCGGGAAGATCCCACGTAGGCATTTACACCACACGGTGAGATAGTGAGCCTTCATCCATCAAGGTTTAAAGGCACATGTTATTTCATCTTGTGCTATCACAATTTCCAAATATGTTCATTTAAAGAAAAGTGGGCATAATTTGTAAATCAATCAAAGTATAATAAACAGCATAGCGTTTTTTAACATACAAGAAAAATGGTGCTTGCATTCAAGACAAATTAAATCTGCAATGTCTAGGAAAAAATGAGCTGTCTGTTCTTAAAAAAAAAAGTCTCAGAGGGTCACACACTAGCAGTGCAAAGTTTAAATAATTTAAAATTTATTCATTTGAGATGAATAATCTACCATTTCTATGTGGAGTCGAAGAAAAGCACTTAAAAAAGTATTCACCCAATTAATTCAACATGCAGCAAAGAATAATTCAAGGTCTGCAATACGACTCAAATTTACTGAATGTGTCCTTTGGGCATTAAAAAGCATAATGAAAAATGACACACACACAACACTGTATTTTCTAGCAAGGCCATAGATCAGAATATATTTACCCTTTCTATCTCAGATTAAAAGAAAAATGGGAGTAATTCCTACGGAAACAAACCAAAATGTATTTCTCTAGGCAAAGAAATCTAGTACTATTTAATATTAGGAAACACACCTTCTACTTGAAAAAGAAAGAGGTAAAAGTTACAACCATTGGATTGAAATAAAACAGTAAGGCATTATTAGCACAGATGCTAGAATTTTTTCGACCAGTGAATAGTATTACTAATTATTTGCTTTTGTGTTGACTATAAATATCAGTATCATTCTGTGAGAAATATTGTAATTTTCCATTTCATAGAGCATTTACTCCTCAAAGGACGCGGGGCCTTCTAAAAAGGGAGAGGTTTTATCCTTTACACAATTTCCTAGACAAGAAAAAGAAAAAAAGAGAAAAACGCCTAAATGTACAGTTAAACAATAACACAGATATTGACTTTACAATGTTTGACTCCTGTGCCTTTATTTCAACAGCGAGACCACACAAAAATATCTAGTTCATGAAAAGCAAACAAAAATAGTTGGCAGTAAAATGGAAAAATTGTCTCTTAATAGGATTTATAAAAAATTATTTGTATGATTCCTAGAGCACAAAATAGTCTTCCGTGTATTATATGTCTACCATTTGTTCAAACTCAAAAGAAAGACAACATGAGGAAAAGACTGTAAGAACACTGAGGCAGTGGCCAGGGCTTAGCACCTCTGTGTTTTCTGACCACCCGTTAAAACCCAAGCTGTATCCGGACAGACTTAGCCAAGGCCCCTACCTGAATGGAGCCAACACTAATGTAGCCACCATAGAAATGGAAACACACACACACACACACTCACACACACACGCACACAAACACAAAAATTAAGCCAAAGGCTCTGTTTTCAACCATGAAATAGATGTCAAGTTGATGTCATGCTGCAAAGGCCAGAAGTAACTTTGGAGGCCTCTTATTTCAACATGGGAGAGGAGGCCAGCGATGTGTTAAGGTGAAGAATCAAGAGAGAAACTCAAACTCATCACTTGACAGTTTCAGCTGGATGCCAACCCTCTCAAATCAAAACCAACAGTTCAAATCCCAGGAGGACAAATGTACTATGGCGGGCACAAAAAGAGAAGTAAATGTATAAGGTCAGTTCAAGGCACCGAACCAGATGCAATGCAATCGTATTTCAAAGCTTGGCCTCGGTTACCCTCAGACCCATTGGTGAGGGAAGACAAAGGGAATACAGGAAGGAACCATGAGCCGGCCTTTTAGTGAGATCTGGACAAATGGCTCCATTATTCAGTGACTTTTCATCCACATATCCCCTCCATACTCAAGACAAAAGATAAACTAAAATTGCACTAATCGTTCTCATCATGCTAGTAATAAGTTTAGAACTGCAACTATTACTGTCTTAGACTCCGAACCCTTTAGGAAAAAAATTCCACCAAACATGATTATAAGGAATAAATATTGTGAATATTGTTAGCTAAAAAAAAAGCTTTTGTACTCAATTTAAATAATGTACTTTAGTCTTACTTTTTACAAAGAAGATGTTTTAAAATCAAAGTCAACTGCAAAAATTGGGGGCAATTCTTTAAAGCAAATATATTTAAACACTGCTGTTTCTCTCAGGAAATATTTCACAAAGGGAGCTTCTGGAACACTAAACATTCTAACGTGTGTGCGCAGGCACACATCTGGGCTTGGCAGAGGGATTAGAAGCCGCTCCGAGCTTATCTGAACGGCTACAGCAACACAGTCTTCCTTCATTAGTAAATACCTCAGCGCTGCTTTTCCCAGCCTCACTCTCTGAGCAGCCTGCACAGGTTGCATCTGATTTCTGAGGGCCACATTTAAGGGCTTAGTTTTACTGACAGCTATTCTTTTAAGTCTTTCATTTGTAGCCATTCACTAAACAAATAATATCTGATTTCAACATCAGAGAGCAAGTTGGAGGTGCAGTGAGAAAAGACACAGGAGAACAATAGAAATGATTTTTTCCCCCTAATTAGCTAATGCAAATGAACTAGCTCCATTTTTTCTCTCTTGAAATGTCTTCTTTGACAACAGCCCCTCTCCCCATCTTTTTTCCCGGGAGAAACTCTCAGAAGGTATTTCCACAGAGGGTTACCAAGGACTTCTTAGGCTTCATGCATAGGGCTGGTGTGGGCGCGGATGTGTATATAAGACCTAGAAGGCAGGAGAGGAGCTCCTGAGTATGAAGACTGATTTTTCCTTTTTCCTATTTCATTCTAATGTGACTACTAGTGACTCATGGACAGTCTGGCAGCATCGCTGGATGACCGCTAAGCTGCTTCTCTATTTCTAGGACCCGAACCCCATGGGCTCATCTGTAAAATGGGAACACTATCTCTGCCATGCCCTAGCTATTATAAGGCCCCCAAATCATGGCATTGAACTCAATGGCCAGCACAAGTAGGCATTCCAACAGGCAATAGCTATTAATTATCAGTTAGATCATGTTCTTGATTCTATGTAGTTGTTATGAACGACCTCAATAATTCTAAATGTGAAAGAGGCACATGTTTTTAAACCCAGCAGATATGTGTTTAGGACAGTCCAGGTGGAAGGCAAGGTGTTAGCAGGTATAGGGGACACCAAAGTGAAATGACAGGTAGACTCTGCCCCAAATCCATCAGCCTTATTGACTATGGAGTTGTGATTACATCTCCTGGTTCTCCAAAGAGGTCGTTGTGAGATTCCAAACAACTCCCTCCATCTACCTGGGCCCAGGTTTGCGGAGAGAAGAGGATGCCTTGGAGCGGGAGGTGGGGCAGGAGAGCAGCAGAATCTGCTACCAGGCTGTGGTTTTGAAGCATCAGCCGGTACCTCTCCTTGAGGCCTAAACTACCTGAGACAGTTCCGATTTCTGGCCGAATTTCGGGGAGATTTCTTTTTAATATCTCTAAGTGATCACCCTTAGATGGTAAGCGTTCATTTCTTTATAATTATGGAAAGAAGAGGTTGACCACAGCTACAGGTATGTTATGAAATTAATTCATTTGAGCTCTTTCATGACAAACCATCAAACGCGAGGTGATAAAGTGATAAACACATATATAGGTATTCAGAAGGGAGTATCTTGAGGGTTTGACTGGCAGGTCTGCTGACTGCTTCAGGGTACATGTTCCTTCTGGATCCACATTTGCTCACACGTGGCTTATCCTGGAAGTGCCTGGCACATCACAGGCACTCAGCAACTGGAAGCCAACATTATAAGCAACTATACTGTGGTCTAGGTTGGCTTATTTCCAAATGGGCTAAAATTTTGTGAAAATAAAACCTACTCCTTTCCAGTTAATAAAGACTTATTGAATGTGGCAGCATGGCCAAGCATCCCAATTCCAAATGTAACGAACCAAGACCTCTGAAGGGTCCCAGCATCACGGATACCAAATGCATTTGCCACATGGCACTCCGAGAAGCCTGACTGGGGCCGGATTATTTTGCCAAAGAAGGACATAGGAAAGGCAATGAATGATGTAAGGGCAACATGACTGCTGCTGAAAGTGACTGGAAATCAATATCTAATAAGTTTGGGTACAGGATTCTCCTGTGACAGAAGTATGTTAACATTCGATAGCACAAATCAAAGTTGTTATTGGAAGTGAGGAAATGTTAACACACACTTATCAACACCTACTTAAAAAGGGCCAGTGCAGTAAGAGAAAGTTTTAGAGAAATGTTAGGATATATTTTAGGGGACAGAAAAAAGTTATATGCTATAAACTGTTTATTTCTTAGGTTATAGTATCTCTTTTGGAAGTTTTTAAGACCAGTTTTAATACTTAATTTTTCACAATAAGGATAGTGATCACCTCAATGATTGTATTGTCTCTTAACAAAACCATCTGTTTTATGTATTTCCCTTTTCATTTGCTCTTTGCTGACCAAAATTTGGTGAAAGAGCAAGGGCAATGGAAAACCTGAAATGAGAGTAATGTTAAAGAATTTTACTACCAGTGAAGTAATAGCTTTTCATAAAAAAAACTATAAAGTTGAAAAATATTATTCTCTAAATAAACCAAATTATGTATCATAAAACTGCTTATTGGTTCATTGAATTATTCTAACATTTTCCAAACCATTTGTTAATTCAAAAGAATGGACATTCTTTTTGTTTTATGTGTGCTATAGACTGAGCATTTGTGTCCCCCTAAAATTCATATGTTGAAATCTAATTCCCTGTGTGATGGTATTAGGAGATGGGGCCTTTGAGAGGTTAAGTCAAGAGAGTTAAGCCCCCATGGCTCAGAATCAGTGCCTCGAAAGAGACCCCAGAGAGCCCTCTTACCCCTCCCATCACAGGAGGACATAGTGAGAAGGCAGCTGTCTATGAATCAGAAAGTTGATCCTCAACAAACACTGATTCTGCCGGTGTTTTGATCTTAAATTTCCCAGCCTTTGGAATGGTGGGAAAGAAATGCCTGTAGTTTACAAATCGCCCAGTCCATGGTATTCTGCGAGAGCAGCCCGAACAGACTAAGAAAATGTGTCTGCCAAAAGTTAACAGAGTTGCTGCACTAAACTTTTCCAATGACCTCTCCCATTAAACTGAGTGTCATTACCTCTCCCGTTTCTGTATTGTAAGCAGAGGGCAATCGTGTGAAATGCCCCTTTGCAGTGGCCGGGTCTGGCTTGAGTCCTTCGTGTTTGCGCCTGGGTTCTAATCATTCCTGGCAGTGGCCGGGTGCTCCACACAGCCCTGCTGCCACCTCTGCTTCTGCCCTGGTCTGCCCAGTGGCTGCCACTGGCCCAGAAACATGCCCACATCCTTACCCCTGAGCAATATCACTAGTGGCACAAAGTTTCAATAAAAAGGTATTTCCATACACCAGCCAGTATTTTAACAGTCAGTACAACTGCACTGATGCATACCAGCTAAACATCAGCCTTGCCTGAGACTAGAGACCAATCTATACTTCCCAAAACCTTAAAATGACCTAATCCAGCCTGGGATGGCTATAAACACGGCTTCAGAGAATGAGAAGGGCTTTGCAGAAGTCATCAGAGTCCAGTTTTATCTCCTCTTCCAAGTCCAGCTCTTTCTTTAGGCTGTGATGCCTCCAACTCACTTTGCTAGGAATGTTCTGAGCCAGATCTGTTGGCTTCCATTGTAAATAGAGGAGGCAGGGTAGGAAAGAGGTAGAAAATCCAGGAAGCTAACAAACAATAGGAAATTGGTGGGATTCTTTTTCTTTTATCTGACACTATGTCTGTTGACAAGAGAAAACCAAGAGTATGGGACTTGCCAGATAAGGAGCCAAACATCCGTTAGGTTGCCAACTCGAGCATCATCCTTTTTGTTGCTTGTGTCCTATTTACATTACGTATCCAACACTTTTCAAAAACAATCCCATACATCACGCAGACTCCAAAGGCAATGTTTGTACTGCCGTTCCTATAGCTGCTCAAGGAAAAAGCAGTTTCTGCTGCTCTAGATAGGCAGCGCTTCAGGCTGCAGTTGGAGAAATTAAATGTTCAAGGCCTTTGGCGCTTCCAGTTCTATTTGGAAGAGGACAAAGACCTGGCATTTGGAAAGCATTTGTTCTCCATTAAACTTACCGAACCTTGACAAACCAGAGGGGCCAAGAATTAGTCTGCCGTTGGCCAAGGCTGGGCCGTCCCAAACCGATAACGACAATGAAAACAGTAACACTGCCATTTATAATCTTCAACCGGATTCTGCCTTCATTTAACCCTGCATGACCTCCCAATCTGAAAAGAATCTCAAGATTTGTTTTATAGGAAAACAAGAAAACGTTTGACCACCATCTCTATTTTTTTTTTGAGCTTTTTGCCTGCAATTGCCATCTTGCCTTTAGGCCATAGAACCAAATGTGTGTCTCCATCCCAACTTCAGTCTCATTCAGGGGAAATTTACTAAAGTGACATTCAAAGACTAGAGAGGACATAGGAAGAGCAAGTGTACATCAAGGTCAGAAGTGTTTCAGTGGCCAAATGCCAAATCTCCATACTCTAATTCCATAATTTAGTATAGAGAACTTTGATCATTCTCTGGCCTAAGATGAACAAAAGTCACGATGCACAAAACATTTGATCTGCTCTAGCAATGAATACCATCAAATGGTTTTCAAGATACTCAAGATACTCTATTTCAAAACCGAAAATAGGATTTAGCTAGCTTGGAAATCACGTCTATCTCTATGCTAATACTACACATCAGTGTGGCTCACAATGGATGATAATTCAAATCATGAATCACATCCTGTTTGTTGACTGTCAAAATTTCACTCCTCATCCTCAACATTTACGGCACTAAGTACCACCACAGTCACAGCTCTTTAAGTGAACCAACTCCCACTCTAAAGCTTGGAAGACACAGAATCAACAATGAGTGTCAACTCTGGGCAGTAACTGAAGGCAGGCCCGTGAGAAGGTGAGAACTAGTGAAAGCCAAATAAGCCATGTCAGCTTCTAACACTAAACAAGGCTGCTTAAGGATTTGCCAAGCATGAGGTTTGCCCATTCCCTCTGACCTGTGTGCCTCACATGGGAAACAAAGCAGAGGAGAAGTAGTGAAAAGCAGATAAAGGAAGAAAAAAAAAGTGGACAATCATCAACAAAACAATAAAGCTTCCTGGGCCAGGAATCACCTTGGCAAATACCACCTTGGAGACTCCAATTCTTCAAGTGAGACTGCCAATCATGTTTCCCAGTTGCCCACAAATAACAACCTTGGAGTGGAACTCCCAGCTGTATATATTTTACTCCCTTACCATGTTTCATTTTTTCCGAACTTTTTCCCCTCTACATGTGGTTGCCCAAACCAATTCATGTGCTCACTGGCATGTTATGAAACATGGAAACAATTAGAGACCACATTCTAGGGCACCAGAATGATCTTCTACAGAATCAATGAACTACGCAGAACTTGAGAGCATTTGGCAAAAAAGATGGAAACTGTGGAATAAAACCCACTAACCGTATCTCATGTCATAGTACATTTTACAAGGCTTTAACTTGACCTGCATTTCAGGCAGGAATCATATTTTAACTTCAAAATCTCCAGATTTTAGCCTTTTATTTTATTTTGTTTCTTTATCTATCTGGATGACACTCATAGAAAACACTCAATATATAATACACATTTCCTCTTTGGGGTTGAAAACAGTGTATTTATCATACAAACAGTCTTTTCAGGTAGGTTTGCGATCCTAACTGAATAGGGGGATAGTATTATTTTAAAATCAAAGAACTTAAGTTTTCAAGTGGCCAACTGAAGTCCTAAGTCATACCTCACAGAACTAAGACCTTAGCCATTCAAACCAAAGAATGGTCAGTTCCCTCACAAAAGGCCAATTAAACTTCGAACACCTGCTAATGACTCCAGTGGCCCTTTGTGTGAATCAGCTGCTGTAGCTCAGCAAGGGTTACAAGCTTTTGCTGCTTTATCAACAGTGACAAGGTAAGAGTGAGCCAAGCCTGGGCAAAACAGAAAGCTGGAAAAAACAGGTAATAGGTCTTAAGTAGAGAATGCCCTAGCATCATCAAGTCAATAAGAATGGGGAAGAAACGTGGTATCTAGAATACATGGACTTTACTGACAATTATTACCACATGTAACTCATATCAATATCACTCACTATTTTTATATTGTACTAGAGGCCCGATGCATGACATTTGTGCACTGGTGTGTGTGTTGGGGGGAGTCCCTCAATCTGGCCTCTGCCCTCTCGCAGTCCGGAAACCCTCAGGGGATGTCCATCTGATGGCTTAGGCCCACACCCCGTGGTTGTTCCACCGTTCGGCTGATTTGTATATTAGCCTTTTATTATATAGGATTCCTTCAAGATATGGCTGCAATGAAAGTAGCAGCCACAGTAGCCATGGTCTTTTTGAAGACTGATGAATGAGTTTCTGCATCCATTCTGGAGAGTCTGTCCTGGGGAAAGGCAAGTGCAAAAACCCCCACACAAAATGCCCATGTTCTCAGCCACACTCTCCTCTGGACCATAATGCATGGGTGTGTTACACTGGGAACAGTTGGCAGGATCCGCCATGTGCAGTGACTCTATGAACTTGGTCAGGATTCACTGTCAATCACAGAAAATCAAACTCATTTCATTTGGAAACAAAAAATTTAATTATTTGGAAGACAGCTTTAGGAGGAAGTAAAGTTGTAATGGTAAAGCCTCCAATTTCTCTCTCTCAAACCAAACAATAATAGTTGAGAGTCATTGAGCCATCTTGTCACATTCTTTATCTCAGTCAATACCAACAGCAGTCCTTGCATGCAAGTCAAAAGGGAGAAATGAGACTTTGAGGCCTCTAGTAAGTTGCTCATTATTACATAGCGAGTAAGCACTAGAATCTTAATCTAAACCCAGACATTTGACTGTGAGACAGCCCTACTTGGAACTGTCTTGTAGCTTCCCCTTTCTCTGACGGTGATGTCCCCAGAGTCTTGTGTAACATTATGTTATCCTCTCTTCCCTTTCCTTTTCTTCTCTCTTCTCCACCCCAAATCTCGTCAACACGTATTCCTATGTACTTGTAATACACGTAAGTGTTTAGACACACACACACACACACACACACACACACACACACACACACACACACTTTCCCCCATGTACCAAGGAGATGAATATTATTTCAAGAACCTGAGCCTTAATCAAAATAAGAAACTTTTAGGTTTCAGCCCTTGGAGAGGCGATTCATTTAAACTACCCGGACCACTTCCATTTATGAGGGAGACTACAGACAATTCCTAACTAAAGCCAAAGTAGTTCAAACGTCTGCTTTGAAGTTGGCTGCTGGGAATTGAGAATTCATTGAGACTTCAGGTCAGCCACATAAGCCACAAAGTTCCTCAAGTATGGAGCTATATATTTCAGCAACAGTTAACCACTATACAACATTGTTTTTACAGTGAAACTCAATCCAAGGTCTTGTTTGAGAATGCAGGAATGCCTAGCCCTTTCTCCCTGAGACTTTAGGTGAAGAAGACACTTCATAGGGAAAAGGTGAGGTGGGTGGATGTGAAGGAGAAAGATGGAAGAACAGGTGACATAATTTGGGGCACCAGATCTCTCTGTTGCATTTGGTCATTTATTCTCCAGTGTTCCAGGCTAGAGAACAAAGGTCTTTGGGGCTTTAGGGATCAGGGCTCATTGCTATGAGCAGATTGATAATGGTTGGAACTCCTCAGTATTGGCTTATGCAGGTCATCACAAGTTTGGGTACAGGCTGAATCACCACAGAATAAAAATCACAAGACAGCATTTTAATTGGCCTCCTTTAGGCCATTTAACAAAGAGAAAGCTAACTTGCAAGAGCAAAGAGTAATTAATGAAGGGAGGAAACAGAGGTTCCTTTAGTGACTTCCAAATAAGTTCCTCTGTCTAAGGTGGGGGGTGGGGGGAGTAGCCTGCAACATAAAGATAAACCGCAGGTATTGAAGTCACAATGCCTTCCGTCAAGAACTGCTCATTACCATCAGATGCCGCGGTGGCAGAGGGGCCAGTGAGAACTAACTTTATTATTAGAAGCAATTAGGGAGAAAAGGGGAAGAATTTCATTTGGTTATTTCAAAACAAGTTTCTGTGCATAGTTTAATGAAGGCCTGCAGTGTCAAGATAAAATGTGTGTTTTACTGAAAACAGCTTTTGCAAATGACTGCTTGTTACAAGCCGGTCTCTCCCAGCAGAGTGGTCCGGGTAGGTTGGATTTACATGCATGCCAAAGTGGAAGCGTTTAGCTGTCTCAGCTTCACAGAAGTGTTACCAGGCAGCATGGACCAATGGTAAAGCACGTGTGTTCTGGATTCAGACTGTGTCTTCAATTCCTAATACTGCCCTGGTAGCTAAATGACCTTGGGTGACCTTCTGGAATGTTCTAGCCAGAGTTTACTCCTATATAAAGTGGAGATCGTGGTAGTATATATCTCAGAGGGTGGTTGAGAAATAGCAATATACCTAATATGTGTTAGCACTGTTATAATTATTAACAGGTATATTCAAGAATCATTTGGGTAGGGCAGTGGTTGGCAAACTGCAGCCCCTTGAGTGTGGCTCTTCTACAAAATACCACGTGTGGGCGCGCAAGTACAGTGCGATTGAAACTTCCTGGCCACACTCAAGGGGCCAAAGAGCGCATGTGGCTCACGAGCCGCAGTTTGCCGACCACTGGGGTAGGGGGTTGTTGTTAAAGAAAGGGCTTGCTGTATAAGGGGTACCCTAAGTACAAATCAATAATAGGTCCATTTATATCTTTTGGCGTTAGCATGTAAAGGTACTTGTCTTCAGAGTCATAACAATTTTTTATCTAAATTCATTTCAGACAATATTTCAATATGTCTATAGAATCCACATGTTTTAAAAAGATCTGATTTTTTTTTAAATTTTTTTTTTTAGTTTTGCAAAACCAGTTGTGAAACATCTCTTTTTATTGCTCCACTCCTTATCTGTAAGGTAACAGCTGGGACTTTTTGTATTTTCCTAAGTCTGAGCTTTTTCCTTAGAAATCCTCTTGGCAGCTTTCACCTCTTCCGTCACATACAGACCGAGGCTGAGAGAAGCTGCCATGAACTGCGCTTGGACCATTTGGAAAGCCTCAGCTATCACACAGCAAATGGGGAGGTGGGGCTTGGCTTCCTTCTGCATATCCACTGTGAGCTGCTGTGACCACTCTGAGAGACCTCTCAGTGGTGGTTTCAAACTCTCCCCCGCATGCCCCACTCTTCAGCGAGAGGTACTGTCCTCTTCAGCGATTTTTCAGAGACTTCTTCATTAAATTCTCAAGATTTAAAGATTGACTTTCAAAAAAAACAATATTGACTTCCATCCGTTGGCTACAATATCTGCTTATTTTCCTGGGAATATGGCTTACCCATTATGTTTTGGTTTCGCAAATCAGCAGCATTTAACTAACGTGCCATGTACCATAATATTAGATCCATATGATGCCTGCAACTCCTTCCTTGGACCTTAATAAGCAATGACTATAATATTAAAATCTACTCATTTTGGAGAAGGCTAAACTAGCAAAATACCCTCTACACGTTTATTTTTCTGGCTTCCCTGAGTTAATTTACACAATTTGAATAATTTAAATAAGAGCCTGTGTCACATGATTTTAGATCTTATGCTTCAGATTGTGGGAAACGAAAAGTTAAAAATACTGGGAAGTAGATATTGGTGAAATTCTCCCCCAAAGTCTGTGTGTTCGATAAATGTTTTTGAAAGAGTTAGTGCAAGCTAATAACTATTTTCTCTAACCAAGTTATCTACTTCTTTGAGTAATAATTTTTTGTTTGTTTTAGGGATCACACACATTGTAACATGAAAGAATTTCACTTTTGAAAGACTCAGAAGTATTGAGGAATGGTTGGATCAGAGTTGTTGATGACCATTCACAATAATGTCAATCAGAAGGTCAGAGCTTAAGGTTAGATTCTGAACAGAATAAAATATGCAACACTGGGAGTATCTAAGGGAAGATTTTTCAGAGGGAAGAGGCAGATATTTATTCTTACCCTGGATCGTTCTTCTAGTTTTGTCATCATGACAACTGTGGCACTCCGTTGCTCCCATATCATTCTCCAAAAGTCCCCGAATGTTTCAGGGAGAGATCCCTGTGTTGCAATGTAGGCGTTTTGCTTCCTGTAACCATCTATGTAGTTGGCATTCACATAGTCACTTCCTGGGATGCCTGCAAAGGAGGAATGTTATTCAACTAAGTGAGCGTATCACAAGAGGAAATAACCTGGGAGACAGCCTAATGGCATTGTCCATTGCTGTTCCACACTACTCTAGAGGACTCACAGTGATGTATTAGAATTTGGGTTCTAAGCAAGATTCAGAACAGGTCTAATAGAGTTAAATAAATGCAATGTTTGAGTTGTTAGGTCTTTATAAAATGACAAGGTGGACTACCAAAGAAAGAACAACACAACTGAGTGTCCACAGAATGCCTTCTCTCATATTGTCCTTTTCCATTGCATTAGTAAAATAGAGCTTGTAAAGGAGAATAAACAATTATCTGGTCACATTCCTCACTCATTCTCTTCCTCTTTCCCAGACAAAAACTAAATAAAATAATGCCTGGGACTGAAAAATGTGATACAGCATGTCGTAATGGTGAAAAATTCACTGCAGATTTCACAAACAGGGAACTCATTTAATCCTCACAACAACTCTATAAAGTGAGTCCTGTGATGATCTTCCTTTCACAGAAGATTAAACTGAGATGCACAGCGTTTGAAAACTTGCTGGAGTTGGTGGAGTCTGGTTTAATTATAGATAGGCAGTCTGCTATGACTTTGTCCTAACCTCTGCAGAGTATTGCTTCTCGTTTAAACCTCATGGGGTTGTTGTATCACATGAACCTCTCTTTGGATTATGACAGTTGCCTCCTAATTGGTTGTCCCACTTCTACTTTTATCCTTTGCAGTCTGTTCTCCATCTAGCATGAGAGCAATTTTTAAAGGCATAATTCAGACAATGTAACATCTCTTCTGCAAACCCAACCATGGCTTCCCTGTACACTTCAAATAAAATTCACATGCTCAACAATGGCTACAAGGCTCTGCCCTTCTCCAGACTAATCTCATTCCCTTCACCTTCTAAGCTTCTAAACTCTAGACTCTGCTTCATTTGAGAAAACAATGCTCTCTTACTGTAGTGCCATCCCACATCCTGGAACACACCCTGTCTCCTTCCCATTGTAAAATGTTCGCCTCCATCTCAGAAGGCCTGCCCTTTGCACCTTGGGACCACAGGACTCCCTTGGCAATTCTGACTCCCTTGGCAATTGTAATACATTATATATTACAAACTATAACTACATATTTGTTTGTTGGCTTGTTTATTGCCCATTTTGACCTCCAGATCATGTCTCTTTTATTCAACTGTGCTATTCCTAATGACAAAAAGAGTAAATAATTTTTTCCAGTTCCAACATTTAATAAGTAGCAGAGCTATAACTTAATGCAGATATTCTGATTGAAAGTCTAATTTTCCCTCAGAATAATGCCTTTAAGAGAAATATGGGCAAGTCTGCGCTTCTTCCAGGGAGAGTGGCCAGAGTGATTAAGAAGATGAAATCTATTCCATATAAGAAAGGAATATATAGTACAACTTGGCAAAGAAAAAGGTAAGGGTTGGGGGTAAGATCTGCCCATGTGTATCTGAAGAGAGGTTCAGGTTTATTCTGTTGAAACCCACGTTTTTCAACTCTGAAGGATATAACTGCAGAGATGTGGAGTTTATCTCCAATATAATAAAGAATTTTAAATAGAATCAAAAAGGGAATAGATTTCCTCGGGAGGTAACAAGTTGCCACTCCTGGAGGGGGACGAGGACTTTCCAGTGATATCACCGTGACATGGGAGGCAGTGTTAGAACGTGCACATGGTTCCTTTTTTTGCTCTGGGAAAACATGGGTCTTGGGTTTGTGGAAAAAATATTTTTTTATAAGGAAACATATGCTGTTCCCAAGCTAAAATTATTATATTTCACTGATTGCCACTTTCAATTACTTTGAGTGATTTTCTGACTCCAGTTGTAAAACTGATCCTCTCAAGAAAAGTAATGAAAGTCAGATGGAAACTACTGAGCTTCGAGAGGAACACATGGATGTAGAATACCACCGGCATCAGTGAAAAGCCTTTTGAGCAAACAGGCTTTTGCTCAGTTGGTTGTAACATTATTCATCTATTACAGCCACTCAAGAAACAGTTGGGATCCTGGCAGCCCTTTGTTGATAAAGATCCTATTCCTTCCCGACACGAAATTATTGTAGATTCAAAGGACAGTTTAAATAAAGTCCTCAGGTTACAGCTACTGGGAAGCAACACATCTACATGTCCACAATATTTGTTTCTGAGACAATAATAAATCTATAACACAAGAAAAGCCCACTTTCTAAATTTTAATTTAGCAGTTAGTAACGTTTAAAAACACATAAAAAGGTGTTTGGCTATGGCCCTCACTCAGCTGTGAACATTACACAAAACTTTTTTCCAAAATTCAAACTGGAGAAATCCGGGTTAATGACTCAGAAAACACATCAACTGGACACGGCCATGTCATCTTCATCAAGCATCACAGATGTGTTTGAACGATGGTGCTGAGGACAGGGGCTGATGGACACGGGACTCAGATCTAAAGTCAGGGAACCACGCCTGTCCAACATTGAGTGATGAGGTAGGGAACCGTTTTCAGACCTACTGCTCAAGCTTGAATAATAAGTTACTATTAATGTTTAGGGTGAATGGGTTGCTACTGCATAATGATTGCACTTCCCAGAAATAAAAATACAAAACTTCTGCCTGAAAACTACGAGGCACCTGGGATCAAAACTGTATCACCAAATGCTTTATGAATTTGGGACTTGACATTTTGAAAAGAAGAGAATGAAAAACAACATTTCAGCAGTTGGTAGAGGTCATTATTAGGCTAATGTTTGCATCCTGAAAGAATGCTGAGGCGCCTCTTCTGTTTGGACCCTTTTCTCTAAGGAGGTTGCGCCTGAAATGAAAGCATCCTCCCGCAAATCCCTTAACCCACTTGGGCAAAATGACATTCCATGTAAGTTCTCTCTCCATGTCCTTTGCAACGTGGAGAAGTGAGAGAGGGCTTTGTTCTCTAGAAGCTCTCAGATCTAATGTGGCCTATATTCATGCAACCCAACATAACAGGCTGTGTGGAAAGATGAATGAAAAAAGATTTTCGAAAGGGCGGTGGCTTGCCCTTCTAAAAATATGAACCCTAGATTGGAAGCGGAAGTTACAAAGCAGCGTGGTTTTAAGTCGACGAGGCCTTAGTTTTCAACGCACCATATTCTGAAAAAGTTTTCAACCAACCCTGGCCTGTTGGGGGGCAGCGGGAAGGGAGCGTCACAGACTGGCTTTCCGAGTGGGAGCCGTGAAATGCTTCTCAGTAGCTACTGATTGTGAGGTTTCCGCTGGGAGGTTGGAGGCTGGATCTACAAAGAGCATGCATCGTTTTGGGGTGATCTTCTCCAAGTCACACACATTTATTTATTTAATTTTCAGTCCCCTGCCTTATCTGGACAATGATTTGCATCTGCTAATGCAACACTAATAAGAGTGCACTTCTAATCTAAGAGAAGTGTATGAAAATTAATTGAATTCCTCCAGGGCTATGATAGATAGAAACCTAAATTATAATAGAGTACTGAAAGAATACCAAATTATTATAAATTAGCTGGTTAATTTTATTTCTTGGAGTGAAGAAGAACTCTGTTCAATACTATGATAATGCTGCTTGTCTTGTTGGAAAAACCTTAGGACTGTTACTGTCTCTTAGAGTCAGTATTAATGTCATTGCTCAAGAATAACTTAGGTCTAAAAGTTGATCTTTCCTAGGAATCCATAGGTTTATTATATTTATAAATATAATAAATTTCCATGTATTGTTTTAGGTGTACTCTCCAATTAATAGTCAAGGAAACAGTTCCAACACCAGTCATGCTTATCATTCTCATCTTGCAAGTGAGAAAGTGTAGGTTAGATCTTGGATTCATATTACACCAGTATACCCCATTCCTGTGTTGCAGGTATTTCATCAGTTAATGGACTATTCTATCTTGTGGTGCTTAAAAATATTACTTATATGTTTTATATTGGGTCTTTGTGTCTCAGATAAACTAAACTTGGAGCTGTAAAACTCAAGTTTTTAAGACTAACAAAGGTCGTGATGAGGTGAAAGATTAGTAGAGTTGGGCTTCTGTATTCTCAATGCATAACAAGCCACAGCAAACAGCTATTCCAACAGAATTCGGCCAGTTAAAGGCTCCCCTTTTATTTGCTGGGGATTGCTGGTTATAGCTCTCTGTGGAAAAATTAGTCTGGGCATGGACTTTGAGATCCACTCTTCTTTTAATTGCTTGCAGAACTTTGAAAATGTTATCAGGAGTTCAAAATGCAAGGGGCTCACTCTTCTTCTACATCTAAGGTTGGGATGAATAGAACAGGGCTCCCTGACTTTGTTCCCACATGTGTTTGAATAGTAACAGAAGGGGAGGAAGCCTTGGTAAAACGAAGCTATTCTCAAACGAATATTTGTGATGAATAATTACCAAAAAAAGGCTTTAAGACCTTGAAAACATTTGGCAATGTTAAAGAATATACTATATGAGTTGTTTTGTCATGACTGGGTTAAAATAAGGTTTTCTTTTGTGTATTTACTTGAGGAAGACCAATTGAACCAAGTGGATCTACTAAAAACAAACAAAACGGGAAAAAAAACCCCAAAAAAACCCAACTCGCTTTGCATTTGATTTTTCAAGTCAGTAGATAATTTTTTAAGAAAAGATTTCTCTTGCTGAGGAGTATTTAAAATTATGTTTTATAATAAGGCCTTATGCCCCGATATTAATTGGAAAAGCGAGACTAAAAATAGTATATGAATTATGTTATCGATGTGAAATTAGGTAATCATAAGGAGAATGCACCTTCTTTTGTGTTACTTGTCACTGTCAGGAAGTCCTGTGTGCCTTTTGAAGCCTTGGGACACTAAGCACTTGCTAAAAATTTAGAGACCTTGACTAGGAAACGGGACTCCTGCCTGGGCCACTGGCAGTTTGCTCTTTGCCATTAGGGCAGTTGTTCAGCTTGTCCAGACCGTTGATTGCTTATCTGCTAAACAAGGCATGTTGCACAAATTGATTCCCTCAAGTCCCTTTGAGTTCTAAAATAAAATGTCTCCCGGTAGTATTCTTAGCCTTCTTGGATTTGGAAATCTCTGTGAAGTTATTTTAAGATGAATAGAGGCTTTGTGTCTCTCAGATTAGGTAGGGACATTCTCTTTCAAGCTGATTTCTATTGCTTCTACCTCTGATGTGCTCACATGAGGTGTCTGTGTGTGTGTGTGTGTGTGTGTGTGTGTGTGTGTGTGTGTGTGTGTGACTGATGCTTCCAATTTTGATTAGAATCTGGTGGGTACAAAACAAACAAATTCAAAAACAAGAGAAGGTGGTGGGACTAGGCTAGTAGGTGGTCTGTTCAGGGAAAGAGCTCTCCTGAGGTGAGAATAAGGCAGCACTAGAGGAAAGGCAGAGTTCCATCCATGGCTCCTGGGGACATGTTGCTATAGCATTGTAAGTCCTCACCCATCCTCTTCCATAGGTTCTGCATGTTTAAGCAAAACAATATATAACAGAACCAATGACCACAGGCTAATTGATATAGACAAAAGGTAAGTTCCTAGGGTACAACATCCACATTAGCAGAAAACAACGCTAGTTATGGGCCTGCTCAGCTTAGTGGTTGACTTTACTCCAACTCAGCGTGGCATCAAACCCCAGATACAGTTATTTCCTTTCACTTCTACAAATCCTTAGTCAAGTTTGCATAAAAAATAAATTGGTTTTGATAAACTAGTTTATTCCCTGTTGTAAGACAGAAGTACTTAAGTGCAAATAAAGCACAAAGGCTAATTTTTTCCCCACATGAGTTCCATGATTCTTTTTTTATATTGGTTCCATTAAATTAAAAAATGTATTAAAAGCTACCTTTTATTCAGTAAATAAAGTCCCCTTCAATGCACAAACCATAAACAAATAAACAAACAAACAAATAATACCCCACCAAACAACAGTGAACTGTCGGTCAAGGCCTAGACTGAAATTTTTACAATTCACAATGCAGAAAAAAAAAATCTTACTTTGTTTGCTCACAGCAGCAAACTAGAGGAGAATGGAAAAATGAAACCTAATAAAACTTACTACAGATACATGTATTTAATTCCAAGACTACAGGCTTTCTTTCCCCTTCACTGGCACCGTGGCGGCCACCCATGGCTGTAGTAGGAAGAGCAAAATGAAGGACTTTCTTTGCCCGAGACAACAAATGCTTCTCACCAAGGCACAGTGCATCATCTGCCATGACATCCCCAGGTGGAACCTCAGTTTGGCAAATCACTCTCCGTTTCTATAGTACCCAGGGCAAGGTTTTTAGAAGTGTGCCTGGCTCTATGGGCACGGCAGCTCATCTCGGTGCATATTCATGGGGGAATGAGCAACTTCCAATGTATGAACCCTGCATCCACCTATGTTCCCTCCATGGTTTTTCTATATGTCTGCACTGCTGAGTGACTGGGTTACCACAGTGTCCCCAGGGAAGGATGTAGGCAATTGAATTGTCTTTGAATGTATTCCAAGATTAGCTACAAGTGTTGGGGACTTATCCGCACCTCTTTTGTAGTTGGGAAGCCCTCTGGCATGAGATAAAGCAGACCGAGGGCCAGCGCAGAATACCTTTTCAGCCACATCAGACTTTGGCAATTATTACAGGGCTTCATGCAGCAATGAGGTGTCAGATCCAGCAAGGAGTGTGATGACAGGAGCTCTGCCTGCATGTAGGAAACCCGCAGAGCCCGAGTCTCCTCATATATCACATGTATCCTAATATCACAGCAGCATTATCTTACTGGCCTTACCCAACGCCTCGGTGAGAATCAGCTGCGTCTATATATTTGAAACTTCTAAAATACTGCTGGGTACTAGCTATTCTTAAGATCGATATCATAAACAGAAATGAAACAGACCTATTCGTTCCTAAACATCCTGATGGAAAGTAATTCCAAATCTGAAAGGCCTCTTCCTATATTTTTTAAAAAAATCAATGGAGAGGACAAAAATAATTATTTTATATCTTCCCAGCAATGTACAACCTGTGCCTTTATTCTAACAATGAAGTCACACCAACCACAGCCTCAGAGCTGTGGGTTTCTCTACAGCCTCAGAGTAATGAGGTGCAGTCTGCATAGGTGTACAATAAAATTTTTAAATATCCCAATAACTGAACTAAAGACAAATGGAGATAAAAAAACTCGCAGAGCTTTCTGATTTACTGTTCGATTAGCTTCCTGAAAACAAGAGTAAAGAAAAAAGCCAACACAGCCAGCCATCTCTTAAAAATGCTATTCCCTCTTTCAGGTAAGAAATGGGACAGGTACGGGCTGAGGTCAGAGCCACACAGATCCCACACCAAGGCCCGGGCTGCATGCAGGAGAGAGGTTCTACTTAAACTGCTCACATTAGTCTTTACTCAGGCTGTAAGCATCTTGGGAAATGGTTCCCAGTTTCCAAAGGCTAAGTCGGATCTTGCTTTCTATTGAAGACTAATTAAGCTAGAAAAATTCGTGTGTGCACTGCTCCTTAAAGAGAAAGATGCTTTTACTTATTTAAAAAACATCACTGAAATAAACAGATTAAACTATGTCATGCCTGTAAACAATTAACTTGAAAAGGAAAGACTGAAAAATGTTAAAGAAACTATTGAATCAATGATTGATGTTCTGAACAATATGAGAAAAATAAACTCAACCAATAATTGGATGAGAATTAGGGGGGAAAAATATTTTTTTCCTTTTATTTCAGATGGGGCATATATTCCAGTCAATTTCAGTTTAAGCAGAATTTCTAGGGCAAAAATAATAAACAACAGGTGTCCACGAACTATTCACTAGTGCACAGGCTAACAGGAAAGACAGAA
>NW_005871353.1:1343200-1362160 GCF_000147115.1 Myotis lucifugus
GGTGCAGCTTACATTGATACTCATTTTACACGGATCAAACAAACACTGATTAAATAATGCTGACTTGTCTTTGTGCAACACATACTCATCCATATGTATCTATCCATCTGACTGAACATTTAACCACACACAACACAGGTCATTTTTTTGGAGTTTGTAAGAATGCTGAGAGGAGTAAACTCAGTAAAGAAAAATGAATTACTAGTAGGTAAAGTATAAGATCTTGTATTTTCAGGAAAAAAACCTGGTTGAGAAAAATCAAATTTCAATTATCCATGTTAATGAGGCAAAGATACCATGGATGAATAAGACCCTAATTCTCAAAACCCAATGTGTAGGCTTTTCTTAGTGCTGGTGATGACACAATTGCTTTGCCTCTTTGTTTTCTGGCTTTACTTACTGAGATCCTCCTAAAGAAAAATAAAAAGACCAACATAAAGAAAGATCAACACAGCTCTGAAGTGACAGAGAAACTGACTTCCACTTCAATGTTGTATTTTTGATTGGCCCATTATGTCTAGATATCTTTCTATTATAAAGTTAAATGAGGCTGCTCCAATATTATTAAAAATTTTGAAATAAGTCCCTTTGTTCCTAATGGAGTCAACTTCTTCCTGCTGTTGGTATTGGGTTTCCCTGAGCTTGATTCTCAGGTACTTCTGCTCATCCTTCTGGCTCTATTTATCCAAACACCTTTTGGCAGGTTATTCTCTCCTTCCTAGCATTTCACCCAAAGTTCTAGAGCAGGAATCTTGGCCGGGTCTTCGTTAGCCTCCACGGAGGGGAATTTTACAAGTTGGAAATAAAGCACACTGGATATTTTTTCAACTAGTAGTTGATTGATGACCTTTTTAAAAAATACTATATGAAATTTATACATGACATTGTTACAGAATTTATAAACAGGAATGCTATTCCTAGGATTTACCTTTGTTTTTCCAGTCAATTGACAAGGCCCTTGAAAGGTAGGTGCTGAATGAACACTATGGAACATCTAAAACAGGGGTGGGCAAACTTTTTGACTAGAGGGCCACAATGGGTTCTTAAACTGGACAGGAGGGCCGGAACAAAAGCATGGATGGAGTGTTTGTGTGAACTAATATAAATTCAAAGTAAACATCATTACATAAAAGGGTACGGTCTTTTTTGTTTTTTAGTTTTATTCATTTCAAACGGGCCGGATCCGGCCCGCGGGCCATAGTTTGCCCACGGCTGATCTAAAACTTTACCAAGATTCCAAACCATTTCATATCACTTCCCTATCTGCACACATGGCCACTTGGCACCACACACACACACACACACACACACACACACACACACACACACACACCCTCCCCTCCTCCCATAGCTGTTGACTGAATCATTCTAATGTTAACAATAATCTTCACCTTAATAGCAATAGGTTTGCGTTATACAGGGAAAAACATACCAAATAGAAAGAAAACCTCTCTGTTACTTAAAAGAGGGAAAATTTCGAGTTGACACTTGCTAAAACCAAATACTCTGTATTTATGTAGTCTTTAAGGTGATAATTCGCAAGGTCTAATTCATGGTTGTTGTTTTTATTTTGTTGTTGTTGTTTTTAATCAACTAGAAGTTTGTCTTCAAATAGATAAGTGGGAAAAAAGCTACACATAACTGATGGCTTTGTAATCTTTCATTGTATTCTCGATAAAAAGATTTAAAAATATAATATTTACATCCAATAATTATAACAATTAACACTTATAAATAACATTTACTGTGGCTTTTTTGCTGTGTGTGCTTCACATGAGTTAACTGATTTTATCTCACAAAAGCCCTGGAAGTAGTTATTATAAAAATTCTGTAGATTAGGTTTTAGGCTCGATCCCCAGTGTGGGGTATGATCATCACTCTCTCATGGTCAAAAGCTGGTAGGTGGAGGAAGCCAGGTTTGAGGACCTGGCATTCTTTTTTTCAAGTCTGAGTGCATAACTGCCATCTGTGCTTCATCTATAGCCAAACTGGAGAAGGTTCCTTGAGTGTTTCACACATGCCTTTCAATTGTTCTCTGGAAACAATGCAAGGAAGGCTGGATCAAAAAATCTCTATAAACTCAAAACAAGAGAATATTCATAAATTTGCACATCAACTTATAGTCATTGAGTAAAATTACATCCTGATATGAGTGACCATCTATATATATAAAAACCCAGTGACCTTTACAGCGGAATGACCAGAATGACCAGTTGCCATGACGCACACTGAACACCAGGGGGCAGATGCTCAATGCAGGAGCTGGCCCCTGGTGGTCAGTGTGCTCACACAGGGGGGAGCGCTGCTCAGCCAGAAGCCGGTCTCATGGCTGGCAAGTGCAGCAGCGGTGGCAGGAGTGGTGGCAGGAGCCTCTCCCGCCTCCGAGGCAGTGCTAAGGAGCAGCGAGTCTGGCTTCTCAGGCACTGGGCCTAAGCCGGCAGGCGGACATGCCCCAGGGGGTCCCGGACTGCAAGAGAGTGCAGGCTGGGCTGAGGAACCCCCTGAGTGCATGAATTTTGTGCAATGGGCCTTTAGTTTTTGATAAAGCACAAGTCATTCTCTTAAAGCAAAGTCCTTTAAATATGGTTCTGCAAGACTCTGAATTCTCTGCCCAGAAAAAAAAATGTAATTCACATGTATAAAACATCACACAATACCAATTGCTCTGTATTCTACTTTCCTTCACCCCATCAGGAGAAAAACCTCAAAATATTCCCTTTAGAAACTCATCAAAGAGAAACCACAAAAAAGATACATCCTGTTTCTGTGTGTGTTTTAAAACAACTAACAGAAGTGTAATTACATAGGAGGAATAGACCAGCTACTTGACTAGCCAAACTATGGGTCAGACTAACCGTCCCTTTTACAGGGAACTGAACTTTCAATGACCTTATCCTCCAGAGAAACACTGTTTTCCACATTGTTCCCCAGCAGCAAGCTCATTTTGTCCTAAGAGTGGTCTCCCCCACCCCCAAATATTCCAAAATGCTTTCTGAGGTTTAGAAGAGCAATCTGCCATTGAGTGTGTATTTCTATAATGAAGCCTTTTTTTCCCCCCATTCTCATTCGTTTATATTCTCTCTCCCAGTTTGAAAATGGTAAATTAATATGTATCCATTTGAAAAAGACCCACGTTTGCATAGCTGGGAAGGGCTATATTTTGCACAATTAGCAGAAGCCTGCAATTGACATAATGAGTACTTTCTTCAAAGAGAAGAGCATGAATTCAGTTGAGTCCGATGATGCTTTAAAAACTGGAAAGTATGGTGATGAGCAAAGTCTGGCGGTCAAAGCCCCTGATTAGCTTTGGCAAGTCTTTAACTTGGGCCTGTTTGCTCTGTGCTTCTTTTTCCCCACTAACGCCATTCCAGGGTCAGGTCTGTGCCCTCATTTTCTCTAATCTCCCTTTATCCAACCTGTCATCAACACCTCCTAAATCTTTCCTTATAAAAAGACATCTGAGCAGGTCACCATTATAATCTGAGGATTTAAATACTTTTCAAGATTCTCGGTGTTAAATAATAAGTGGATATGGCCATTCTCCATCTTGGATAGTAGGAAGATGGTACAATTTACAAATGATAAAACTGCATCAACTTTACATGTTGTCTAATGGTTTGACTTGAAATTCTTACCATAAAATATTATGTAATAAGTAGTCATAGAAAATTACCTAAAGCAATAATGTATTTATGTACATAATTAGAATTGATATATAGAGAACTAAATAGGATACACTATATTCATAGTGAAGCATCCAGCCAGATGAGGTATTTCCAGCAATGCTTTGATAAACGTTTTCTCCTAAATCATATCTCAGCACTAAGAATGAGTTAGCTTATTTCTCTGAGGATTCTATTTTCTCCTAGAAGTATGCTGAACTTATCCTAACTTACTATGGATTCAAGATGATGAAAAATAATAACAATCCAACAACAAACACTGGATTCTTTTCAACTCCGTAGGACAGCACTACCTGATCTCTAGAACGCAGATAAGCCTTTCACTGCTTTATATGTGTGATTGAGGAAAGAGTATTTTTCAGACATCCTTTCAAATAAGAGTTCAAAACAGAAGGTGGAATTTTCAGATCTGAAGATTTAAAAGTCCAGATTTTTTTTTTTGATTTTTTACCGAACTCTCTTAACATGCTCCAACATTTTCCTGGCTGCTACTAAATGCGGAACAGACATTCCTAGTTCCCGAAGGCTGTGTTTCTAGAGGAATGATAACAGTGATACCTCTTAATCCTAATGTTTTAGTTTTAGCTATTCATCTCCTCCACCTAATTAAAGTGCATAAGAAATGGACAGATAGAATTATAATTGACATTATAATTATAATAGAGCTGCGTGGAGAATCATTTTACAAATATAATTCACACACGAGGATTTCTGATGTTATTTGGAAAAGCAAAAGGAATTACAATTTTTCCAGGCAGTTTGGGTCAAAAAAATGTTATTAGAAATGTATTAAACTGCTCTGACTGAAGAGAAAATGTTGACTGAATTGGTAGAAAGTAATTGCAGTATTTATTAAAAGCATTATGTGTAGGTAACAAATAAAAATATCTATTAGATGAAATAGATGTGCAGCATTTCACACAATGGCATCTTTTCTTTTGAATAAGAGGGCACTAGTTTTTGTCAACAAATTCACAAGATGAATACATTAACTCCTCATCACTCTTTGCAAACGTTGACACATTTGTACAGACCCAATCGTACTAAGAGAAATAATATGTTTAAAACACCCTCTGCATTGTTATTGCTAAAAGATTGGGAGATATTTTGCTTCCTTCTGCCTCTACCCACTGACTTGAGTAGGGATATCTTGATTTAAGAAGATCTTGGCAGCCAGGGAATGTCTGCTCTCTCCCTGATGCTAACTGCATCTTCTTTAGCATTGAAGCATACAATTAGGGCAATTGTCCAGTTGATTTAGCCCCCCCCCCAAATCTATTTCTGCCCTTCTACATGCTATATAACAATACGTCCATCAGGTTCCAAATTGGCAGAGATAACTGCAACTACAACAACAACAACAAAACCCCAAACCAAAAAGCAAACCCCACAAGAAGCCGCATCTAATTCTCTGTTTCCATTTCATTTTATACTGGAGACCTGATCATTCACAAATCACATGGAAAAGGAAGTTCAAAAGAAAAATCAATTGAATGAATGAATGGATTGGTTTCATAAATGTTGTGTGATGCATATTACAACGGCATTTTATAAACAACAGAATAAGGGGAATAGGGAAGGTAAATCATCCTCTGGGCTTTTGAATGTTTAAGGTTGAGATTTAGCTGATAACATTACTTCTTCTTCATTAAATGTGGAAATTTCTAACCTAATTTTAAACACTGCATTCCCCCCCTCTTATTGTACTTTGCATCCTGTAGACAGGTATATTTTAGGCTTTCAGCATTGCCTTGCTTGCCATTTAATAAAAAGGTGTTTTTGTTAAATCTTTGTTTCTTTTTCTCTTGTACTTATTTTCAGATCTAAGAGGAAAAACAGATAAATTGCCAAATTGAAATATGTCTGAATGCATTTTTGTTCATGTTTAGTCAAAGCCTTTCATATCATTTTCCTGGTTCAGAAAAAATAAGAATTATACATCTCAAATGAAATTAGAATACGTGACGCCTCCTCCAAGTCTGTGATAGATAATGGAAAATCCCACATAATCCCTTAGAAAACTCTCCCACTCCCTTCCATTCCCATTTGTATTCAGTGCAACTATCTAGTTGAAACACAGAATTCCAATATATATTTCGGGCACAGTATTTATATCAAGAACCCCTTGCTGTTAATATCATCTTTCCTTCAGTAAGGTAACAGTAGGCTGTACTGAATATAGGCTTCTAATTAAGCAGAGATAGACCATTTACAATCTAAATTGTATATTTTCTTCTCTTATTCATGTGACAAACTAGAAAGGCTAAAACAATACAAAATTTTAAAGTTTAATATCTAAACTAAAATATTAATTTTCTCTGTTAAAAATATATACTAGTTTTATAATATAAAATTAAAGACTATTCTAGGTAAAATATATTACAAAAATGTCATGACATTGGTAATATTTTATATATATATAAATATTGGTAATATTTTATATATATATATGTATATATATATATATGTATATATATATGTATATATATATATATGTAGACATATATGTATATATATATATATGTCTATATATATGTATATATATATATATGTATATATATATTTCAGAGACAAAGGGATAGGGCGAGATCGAAGCATCCATGATGAGAGAGAATTACTGATGGGCTGCCTCTTACACTGGGGATTGAGCCTGCAACCAGGCATGTGCTTTTGACCAGGACTTGAACCTTGACCTTCTGGTTCATAGGTTGATGCTCAACTACTGAGCCACACTGGCCGGGTAGTCATTTTATATATTAGCCCTTTGGAAAAAAACTGGAATCACCTGAGCATATCACTACGAGGGCTGTACTTTTTCTGATGTTGTACACTAAGTGTTTAGCATATAGTTGATTTTAAAATGTATTTGTAGAATGTCTGAAATGCATGATAGGCAGGCCATACGGCAACAATGACATTTCCCTCACAACCTTAGAAACAGTTTAATAAGTTTCCCCTTTGAAGATGTGACTATAAACTAAACACACATTAGACCAGCCCAGAGATATGTAAAACCATTGTAAAGAAACAAAGTGGCTCCCTGGCTCACACTTGGTTGTAACCTGATTCCTGAGCAGGGAAACTCTTTGGCACCACTGAGGTGTATTAGGGTTATGCACAAGAGGCTTTCTCTGGGCAGTGTTTGGGGGCCACAGGGTGCTGGGGAATCATCCAGCACTAGTGCAGATGTCAGAGCCGAATGAGAGACCAGGGTGGGCGTGGAGGGTGGGGGGAGCAGAGAGGGTCAGGAGCTAGACAATCAACACCAACTTGGAGAAATGACAGCATCTCTGAGAAAAAACAAATACCAAAAAACAGAATGCTTCCGCACGCCACTGTTCTAAGCTATTTACACGCATCAACTCATTTTACCTTCACAACAGGAAAACGGGTGTTAAAGTGTTACCACTCTTATTTTACACAGGAGAACACTGAGACACAGAAGAAATCACTTGCTCAAGGTCACACCGCCAGGGCGTGGCAGAGCGGTTGTTTGCAGCCAGCCTTTCCACCTTTAGAGTCGGCACTTGTAATGCCTACACTGCTCATGTCTGAAGAGCTCACAGCCTGGTGAGTAGGTCTGCGTGGGAAGAGAGATGGACAGATGGCAGGTTCTGCTAAATACCGAGTTCACTGACACACTCTATCACTTGGACTGGTAGGTGGGGAAAAGTAAAGAGAGCAATTTCTGCAGAAGGACACTTGATTCTACTTATGTACTCCGCTGAGGCAGGAGTGGGACATTAAAGCCAAAATGAGAGACGGTGGCTGGCCTGACCCAGTGCTTCACCTTGTTCAACTTTCCTATGGAGCTGCATAGAAGAGAGAAACAGGAAGAGGACAGAACCTGTGATGGTAACACATTTCCCCTGCACACTGCTCAACCACCAATGCAGCCTGTTCAGATTATAATTGTTTTCCTTCTTCATGGTAGAACAGTGGTTCTCAACCTTCGGGCCCTTTAAATACAGTTCCTCATGTTGTGACCCAACCATAAAATTATTTTTGTTGCTACTTCATACTGTAATGTTGCTACTGTTATGAATCGTAATGTAAATATCTGATATGCAGGATGGTCTTAGGCGACCCCTGTGAAAGGGTCCTTCAACTGCCAAAGGGGTCGTGACCCACAGGTTGAGAACCACTGTGGTAGAGGATGGGAGAACTGTAGGGCTACATATGGATTATGTGTGTTCAATTGTGAAGGAAAAGAATAACTTTAAGGAACTGATTTTATATATGAATTATTTCTATAAAAATAATTTTTTTACTCATGCTACAAAAATAATTTTTTAAAAAAATGTGTCTAATATTTTATAACATTTAAAAACTATTATTAAAAATTAGGTATGATTAGGCTACAATTTCTTTTTTAGTTGCTCTGGAAATGGAACCGTAAACTTATTCTAATGCTTGGGTTTTACACAATTCAAGCATCATACATGTCTTCAAATAAAATATGTTCTTCATCATACATGTCTTCAAAACATATCAAGGTTCTTTCACGGGGTGGAGGCCTGGCTTGGGGTCACTTTGCCTTCCCCATCTGACTCACATTCAACCCACTGGGCACCTTTCTCAAACTAAACTGGTCACTGATTCACCACCTCCCTAGCGTTAGACTTCGGACATGTGCTCAGGCACTAAACTCTGTCTAAATTCTCTGAAAATAAAAACCTGGACAAGTCTTTCTCCTGGACAAGTGTACAGGAGAGTCACTTTAGATCATTTACAACAGTGAAAAAATTAGGAAATAGCCTTTCGCATAAGAGGGGACTGGTTAAAGGACTTATAGTAGGAAAAACATATGAAGCTATGGAAACTGCTACGTATCTACAGACATAAAGATGTCTACATTCATTTTTTTTTTGTTAATCCTCACCCAAGGATTTTTTCTTTCCCTATTGATTTTTAGAGAGAGTGGAAGGGAGGAGAAAGACAGAGAGAGAGAAACATCAATGTGAGGGAGACATACCCATTGGTTGCCTCTTGCATGATCTGGGCCAGAGATCAAGTCTGCAACCCTCCGAGGGCTGACATTCTAACCACTTAGCCAAACCAGCTAGGACCATATTTACTTTTTAAAAAAATGTATATTTTTATTGGTTTCAGAGAGTAAGGGAGAGGGAGGGAGAGATAAAAACATCAATGATGCCGAAACCGGTTTGGCTCAGTGGATAGAGCGTCGGCCTGCGGGCTGAGAGGTCCCGGGTTCGATTCCGGCCAAGGGCACGTACCTGGGTTGCGGGCACATCCCCAGTGGGAGATGTGCAGGAGGCAGCTGGTCGATGTTTCTCTCTCATCGATGTTTCTAACTCTCTATCTCTCTCCCTTCCTCTCTGTAAAAAATCAATAAAAAATATATTAAAAAAAAACATCAATGATGAGAGAGAATCATTGATCGGATTTCTCATGTGCCCTTACTGGAATTGTACTGTGACCTCCTAGTTCATAGGTCGACATTCAACCACTGAGCTACACTGGCTGGGCTCATATTTTCTTGTAAGTAAAAAAGTTATAAAGCAGTTAACATATATACATATATACCCACATACTGCATGTGTATATATAATCATAATACATGTATATACATGTATTATAAATGTGAGTATATACAAACATAAACATTATATATATGTATTCCAGTATATATGTATATATATATATATATATATATATATGTATATATATATATATATATATATATCAATGCTCCCAGCACTCATCTCTGGGATGAGAGTATTGATAATGTTAATTAAGCAAGGGAGCCATTAGATTGAAGCGTCCCTAGTGCTATGGTGGCTCATAAGAAACCAAAACCTAAGACTGTAAATGTAAATACTCCAGATTCCAAAATCCAAACCCTAAAGACAACCAGTCATAAACAGCCAACTAGGCTTTAAGTTAGAGCCAATCAAATAATTTCTTTGCTTCCGAGTTTTCTCTATAAAATCTTTCCCCTGGCTCCTGTTATGGGAGAGCTTCTCACCTCTTTAGGTTTGGCGCTGCCTCATTCTAATTAATTTTTGCTCAAATAAACTCGCAAAATTTTAACTAAGCCTGTTTATCTTTTAACAATAATTATTTCAGATACTTCAAGGTTTGTTATCTGTATTCTTTAATTCTTCAATTTGTGAACATTTTGCTACTTTCCAAAACTTAAGACACTTTCTGTAAATCACCCCCATAGTCCACAAAGTAGTGAAACTGAAATATGAATGCAGACTTTTCTGGCTTTGGGAGTCAGCTCTTAACTACTACACTCTAGTTCATATATGTAAGTCATAACTCTAAATTCACTATCACAAAGTTCAATTCTTTATTGCAAAACTGTGGACATCAAGGACAACAGGTTAAATACCAGATGTCTGTCAGCTTGGTTTAATGAGAAATTCATATCACAGTACTTTTCACTTCCAAAATTTTGAAGATAAAAGACTCGCTATAGCTTTCTATATTGTTAGATTTAAATATAATTCTTATGAGATTAAAAAGAATGGCATCTTCAGTATAATCTTTACCCTATATAATTAGAAACAAAGACATAGGATTTCAATCTTTCCCATTTCCACCTCCCAACCACACCCCCTTCTTTTCTCTCCCTCCTTCTTTATTTCCTTTCCTCCCCTCCTCCTCTCACTTCCACACCACAAATTGTGCAAAGAGAGGAAGCTGACAGATATTAATTCCTTGGAACTGAATAGCCACAGTGGAACAAAGGCTAGAGCAATATTGGCAAAAAGGACTGGGAATGGTTAGAGACCAATAACTCATGAATAACAAGTCTGCATAAACAGTTTTAATGACTATTCTAATGGTTTAATGGATGGCACTTTAATAGTATTTCTAGTACAATCCTGAAAGCCTGTCTTCCATAAACCTGTCATTAACAAAGAACTGGACTGCTTCACCACATAACCATAGTCTACTGAACTGAATACACAAAAAATTATAGCAGTTGTCATCGGATATTACTATACTCATCACAAGTACTTTGTTAACTATTGTGAGAGAGACAGCTACATGCTCAAAATGTAGGTTGCCACTGAAAGAGGCGTATTTCTACTAAGAGGATTCAGTAGAAATTATACAAAATACAACAGGAAGCTCACAATTGTAATGGGTATGAAGCCAACAGTAAAAACAGTAACTGGGATACGAACACATAGGTGTGTAAACATGAAAACTTGAAATATTCACTGGTGTTGTCTTTGAAATAAAATATGGAATTCCCTGGGTAAATAGTTATGGATCCCTACAGCACTGATCCCACATTTGTCTCATATTATTTTATTCTGTCTTATTTCCTGTACTGACTTAAAGTTCTTGAAAGTCAGAATTGCCATGCTGTGTTTCTCAGTGTGCCTGTGTTTCTCAATTCAATATATTTGTTGAATTGGTTATAATCAGCCCTAGTGGATAATCCTAAATTCTAGCCATTGGCTGTTTTTCTCTATCCATGTCAGAGGTCCTCAATTCTGACTTTTCCCATTGGAATACCTCTTGTCTGGAGAGCACTTTCTTATATCCTTTTTGTTTGTCTAAATCCTACCTTGTTTTCAAGGTTCAGCTCAACTCCCGCTGTCCCACTCCACCCTTGCCTGGAGAGCTCTCCCACACACTTCCACATGCGCCTACCGCCATGCATTACATAGCGCATCCATTGGGCAATTAGTTATGTTTAGACTCATAGCATTTTTCTTTTAAATTCGTTATTTTAATGTACCCTTTCATTTGATAATTCTTTCTCTTGTTTGTACGAAACACCTCTATTATTTAATATTTAAAAAATTACACTTTATATTCAATATTATTTTATCTTAGTTTCAGGTGTACGGCATAGTGGTTAGATAATCATATACTTTACAAAGTGATCCCCCAGATACCTACATTTGGTAATTCTCAATTCCCCAATTCTATTGTAAGTTCCTGAACAAAATATTGTCTACAATATAACTTTGTAGTCTGTGGGCTTGCTCAGTACAGGTGCAAGTAAAAATGTTAACGTCATGTTTAACAATATCAGATTTTTGTCTGAATTTCTGTGCAAGTCTTTTGAAATTGAGTTATTATTATTATTATTATTTTGCAATTGTCACCTCCTGACTTAGAATTCTGAGTTTAAAGAGACATCCAAAGATTTTGAACCTGAAGGTAACAGACTACCTTCCCCATCAATGCCGACAGCTATAAATTCACGGACTTTATAGCACTCTCTACCGATTATCAAGACTACTGAAAAAGCCCGTTGCTAAAGCTAAAGTTCATTAAAGTTGTACAACATGAACAGGAAAAAGTAACCTTTCTCAGATCCAATTTTGGAAACAAATATGAATAGATATAGCCTTCCTAGGGGATCTGTATATATCTATTTATAAGAAATGTTACTGTAAAATTGACTCCTTTTAAAAAAAAATTGAAAGTATTATCAATCAAGCCATTCAGTAAAAGCAAGCATAATTTTATGCTGGAAAAGAAAAAGAACTATATTTAAGTTCATTTAAAATATTTCTTGATTATTAAAGAAAAACATTAGATTATAGGCTCTGCTCTTTATTACACAACATAGGTCTTATTTAGTCCACTTTGAAGGTACACTTTGATAATTTAACAAGATGGCAAACAAAACACAAAGAGGCTAAACAATCTTATAAATAGTAATAGGAGTAAAGTAATAAACATAAAAAACATTTTCTAACCAATGGGGTCTTTTTTTTACCAATAGAGACATAAAAATACAAACAGGTTACCTCAGACAATGAATTATAAGGGAAGAAGAGAAAGAGATATATATTATACTTGATCAACTTCTATTTCTTTCTGTTGGCACATATTTTATCCAGTTAGGGAAATCTTGGTTGATATTACAACATAAAATATTATGCTTGATAACTTCTCCCAAAGTTTAGAGAAACATTAAGATGTTCTGCCATGGAAACATAATAAAGAACAAATGTGGTTCCTTAACCTTATTTGACATACATTAAAATAACAGAATCTGAGAAGGGAAATATGAGTTTTCTCCACATGGGGCCAAAAAGCTAAGAGTTTGAAGCATTTATTTTTCTGTCCAAGAAATTAGCAAATATAGAGTCTGAAGAACAGACTTTTAGATAGCTGCTAGCACTCTAACTGGATTTCTAAAGCCCTGGATTATTGAATGTTAGAAAAATAATCCAACAACACGTCACCTTTCACATGGTGGATATAACATAGAAAAAATACTAGTCGTATTACATTGGAGGAAAACGCATCGCTGCATGGTATTGGAATCCCTACAAACATCCAGCTATTGCAGCTTTGGTCTAAAGTTTGGCTAAACGCTGAAGGAATCCTTAGTCTCAGAATTCAAGCAAGGATTATGTATTATTCATTTTTGTACCCCCCGAGTCTAGAAGGGTACCTGGCACATAGTCAGAACCCAGTAAATGTCTGTTGCAGGACACAAACTGAATACAAAGCTGGAAAAGGAACAAAGACCTTTAAAGAAACAGGCATTCCTGTTTTTGGACATTTTTTTAGAGGCAGCCAATATTTTTAGAGTTGGTCTCCCATTGTTCTCAAGGAGATTTGGAAGAAATGAGCAGCTTTGTTTCATGGACTTCATTTGTTTATTCCCTAACGAAAATTATAATCCTTGGTCTGTGGCATCACAATTGGTTGCTGTGGGAATGATTACAGATCAAAAACAAAAAGATTATATCCCTTTTCAAGAGCAAATGAGTAGCAAGAGCAGATGAAGTCTTAAGGAAACAAAGATGTTCTTTTCATGCAAATATTTTTATGATAAAACTATAGAGAGACAAATACGGAAACTACCACTCTTTGTGAAATTTGCTGGCAGATTTCTAGCTTTGAGGAAAGATGCCATCTCCCCCCAGAGTTGGCCTTGAGACGGGAATACTCCAGGTCACTTTTCTTTACAGACACTGGCAGAGGAGAAAAAGTGAGTTCTGCAACCAGCATCCTTATGCTGCTGTATGTTAGGCAGGGGACTGAATGTCCTCCCTGTCTGTACACCAATCGCTGCCAGGGAGGTGGATCTTCCCACACTATCCTGACAATGCATTGCCCAAGGGAGGTCCACTAAGGAAATCCAACAGTGGATCCTCCACCCAGAGAGAGGTCCACTGCCCATGTAGTTGCTGCTCCTCTGTCCGCACAGGACATTTGCTGCAGGACAGTAATAGTATAACCCAACGTGCCATCTTTATTCATGACCTGATAAGTGGTACCCATCTTGATAACACATGACTATGCTTGGGAAGTGGTAGATAGATACAAAGAGCAAACACGTTTCCTGTTTCATTTTTTTAAAAAACCGATTCCTGTATTCACTGCAGAAATATCTACCATGCTAGTCACAGGGATACTCCAATAAGATACATTCCCTGCCCTAAGGAAGCTTTCATTCTAGGGGAAGATAGACAAGTAAAACTGTAAAGACTGCAGCCCCATGCACTACCATGGATTCAGCCACAGCACAGGGTAGATGACATCTGCCATATCCACGGGGACAGGCTCCTGTCTCACCCTAATGTTGGCCTTCTGTGCTCATGCTTCCTTCAGACTCTGACACTGAGCATTTTTAAAGGACTCCACAGTGCCCACAGCTCCCTCCACGAGGTGTTTAAAAACAATGCCCACAAAGGCAAGATAAATCTTCACTAAAACGTGTGTGTGTGTGTGGGGGGGAAGTTTAGTGGTTTCCTTGACTTTTTATAATATACCCATTTAATAGTCAAATATAAAGTATACCCACTAAATTGTACACTTTAAAATGGTGAATTTTATAATAAATATTTTATATCTCAATAATAAGTGTTGAAGAAAAATATATAAAATATACCATGCAAATTTATTTTTTTGCCTTAAACCATTTTGTTCTTTCAATGATCAAAAATCACCTCTTATCACAATCCTTGGTAACTATCTAAATTCCTAGTACTGTTTATGAGGGTTCCCTCATATAGAAAGCAAAACTTCTGTCTTTCCAGTTAACCCGTCTTTAAAATATGTTACTGATACTGTTGTAATTAACTAGTTATGAATAACACGAAAGGAACAAAGGCAAGGCTATATATTACAGGCATGTCATTTGGACGGCCTCACCAGGAAGCTAAAGCTTTCCACTCCCCAGGGAGCCACCGATCTATTCCCCACAGATCGCTGGGGAAGGGACTGGACATGTAGAACAGGCACATGCCCAGTGAAGTTGGGGTAATGTCTGGAAGGTGTCTGCCTATTAGTCACAACTGGGAACAGGTCATTGCTCAGAATGAGTATGGCCACTTCGAAAGTGCAAAATGTGGGATATTTAATCCCCTAAACAAAGAAATTCACTCTCTTGGTTCCTCTTATGCTCTTGGGACTCTGATTGCTCAGGGCACGCTCTCCCCACACATGATGGACAACTGGACTGCTGCCATCCTGATGCTGGACTGGACCCAGTTCCAGCACAGAAAGAAACTCTGGACATTGGCTTTGTCTCTACTGAAACCCCAGCTATACTCTTTCTATGACTGGACTAAGGGAAATGGGACTTTGGAAACCCAGGAATGTCATTTCATGAAAATAAAGTTTTCTACCCACCTCATTCTCCCATGAGGGCCTCCAGAAATCCTTATTCCAGGGGTGCCACAGGAACCCTCACTAGCAACAGAGAAAGGACACCTACGCTTTTCTCCTATAACATGACTACAGTTTTATTTCAGAAAACCTTTCTCCTTATTCATTAGTTTCCATTTACCTAGGGGGCCTACCTAGAAAACATTGGCTGTTGCATAATGTTAGATGTGAAGCTGGCTGAGTCCACATCCCTAAAGCTCCTTGAATTTGTCTTCTCTGCATTAAAACAACATGGATGCACTAGATTGGAAGACTTTAAGACAGTGATGGCGAACCTTTTGAGCTCGGCGTGTCAGCATTTTGAAAAACCCTAACTTAACTCTGGTGCCGTGTCACATATAGAAATCTTTTGATATTTGCCACCATAGTAAAACAAAGACTTATATTTTTTATATTTATTTTATATATTTAAATGCCATTTAACAAAGAAAAATCAACCAATAAAATGAGTTCGCGTGTCACCTCTGACACACGTGTCATAGGTTCGCCATCACTTCTTTAGGAAGCCTCAAATATAACTCCACAGTAGACACTTTATAGTAACTTGTCAAACCTCTGAAAGGTTAGGAAATTTTTAAATTATTTTGAAGATAATGGAAGAATCCTTGAGCTGTGACAGAAAGGATCAATATGGAAGGAATAGAAAAGGCACAAAAAAGGAAATCAATGCCCAGTTGCATGGCAACACCCACCAACTCCAAAGCTTAGACTGAAAATGTTTATTCTCCTCGTGTCTCCACTGATGAGGAGGAGGTCGGTTCATTACTGTGGGGAGAAAAGGATCCAAGTTCTCCTACATTTGCTGATGCAGCACCCTAACTCCTCTTAATACAGAGGGAGGCAGCATTTCACTGTTCATTAACTATGCTAATTACGGTTTCTCAATCACTTCAGCCTTGTCTCCACTCCCGAGTTATACAACACCAACAGGAGAGATCAAGCCTAGGAGGGTTCCTCAATCAGTCCTTCCAAGGGTGGGGGTAGGGACATCACCACAATGAGAAAACAAAGAGGGGTACCTGGCATCAGAAAGCATCTCACCTTTGCAACATCTGCTTTTAATCATGCTTTATAATAATGAGACAAACAGAATCAGAGAGAGGATTTATGAAGGTCACCCAGTGAAATCACCAGTATGATGCCAACCTTCTGTCTCCTCAGTCCAGCTTAGAAAGTTATGTGCCACTTGACATACTGTTCACTTTAACAGAAATAAAAGCTGGAGCTAAAGCAAAAACAATCACAACAATAAACCCCGAAGCGAATGGAAATGAATATAAATAGGCAATGAGTTTGCACACCCCTACCATCTTGAAATATGGCAAAGTTCTGCTTATGAAGTAACGGCTCCATCTTTTTAAGTCATTTAGCCCCTTTTATATGACATTAACTTGAAGAAACTTAAAAGAGGATTTTGCATTTATAAAAAAAAAAGGCTTTAAAAATCTTAAGGGCAAATGTCACTTTATATCATTTTAATAGATTTCCGAAGCTTCATTTATTGTAGTGAATGAGTTCTTCTTTCATCATGAGTCTTATCTAAATGAAGTTGGAATTCCACTGGTGATATGTGGAGAGATGGGCATTTTGCCAGTATGTGTCTTCTACTTTTTTTAATTGTCAGGACTACACAAGTAGGTAGACTCTAGTCTATAGTTTAAAGTGTCAAGACCTGAACAAGTCAATACTAGCTATTTTCTGAGTTAAGACTGGGTCTTTATACCTCCCAATCCTTCAAACATTTACTTCTGCTTCCTCTCTCCATTTTATGTTCCCAATGAGTTGGTTAAAGTCAGAAGACAAATGCAGTCACTATTGAGGTCAGATCATGACCCTGACACCAAGCCATGGGAGTCATATCCTAGCTCTGCCTCTTTCTAGCTGTATGACTAGTTGGACAAGTTACTTAACTTTCCTGTGGGTCAGTTCAGTAGCCTCTTCTGTAACATGGGGATACTAACAGTACTTACTTGGAAGGACTGGTTGAGGAAATAAACGTAATATGCTATGAAGAGTACCTGGCACAAGATAAGAACTACGTAAATGTTTGCTATCATTATCAGACCTGCAAAGGTTTCTCTAGACTGTGAAGTCCTATAGAAAAGCTAGGTATTATTATTGGCATGATAATAAAAGGTTATGCAGTTTAGTACTAAAGAAGAAGGTATGAAGAAACATTCTGAAAACTGGCAGGAAGAGTGGGAGGGGGAGGGAAGACTAGGGAGAAGGGAGAGAGGGGAGAGGGAATAGAGAACGGGAGGAGTGGGAGGTGAGGAAAGGAAGAATGAATGAATTCAAGGATTTCCATGAGATGGAGCTTGGATGACTGATAAATGCCCAGCATTAAGGAATCTTACTCAGCAAGTGAGCAATAATGCAGTTCTGATTATGCTGCATGCATCAACTTCTTAGTTAAAGCCAATTATTCCAATTGCTGCATCTCTGATGACTAGATGTTTCCCACGGCATTGCTACATCCACAAGTCATGTAACATCTAAATGCTCACATCCTTCTCTTCGACCTTCTCTGTACTCTGGGACGTGGTGGGGTGTGTCCAACAATTACTTTTCAAATAGAATGACAAACTGTTTAGCCACAGTAAAACAAAACAAAACAAAAACATGGCAAGTAATATTGCCAGTACCATTTAATAAATTTGAAAAGAAGTGCATAAATAAGTAAAGGCATCCCAGGTATGTAGGGCAGCAGCAGGCTCTCCCTGCCCCAATCCCTTGTTGCAGCATTGTTACGATTCTGCCCATAAACTACCGTCACAAGTCACATAAACATAGATGCATTCATTTGGTCCTGGGGTTCCTGCAGCTTTAGAAGAAGCCAGAAATCATTTGCAGGCCTAGAGAGTATTTTTGAGACCATCTAGTGCAGATTCCTTAGCATGTTGCCACAACCGTTAAGGGTGTAGTCACCTTACCCACTTCACCTCTCAGTTAAATGACCCTGGCTTTGCAGTGACAGGTACAGACCAGACTGGGTCCCCCGTGTGAGCCATTTCCTTATCTCCACGTCTTCCTATGTGCATCTCCCTTGCCCTGCAGTCTTGCATTTCTAGCAAATTTCAGTGGCTCTTCAACTCAGATGTTCTCTGAGAGGCCTCTCCGCAGTACGGCTCCTTCTTAAATGACCCCTCCCCACACCCATCATGTTCTGATAATTATTGGCTCTTTTTCTATTTTTCCTATAGACGCTATGGACCCATCTAGAGCAGAGGTTATTCCTTGATCAGTTTCTCTTCTCCAGTAAATGTCAAGCAGATGAAGAAGGCATTTGACTGGTTCCTCTTATAAATAAGGAAAGAGATCAGGGGAGGTAAACTATCTGTCCAGGGGCATTAAAATCCATATTGGAGGGCAGGTTCTACTCACCAGGGACAAGGATTATTTTCTGGACATTAATATGGATTTAATTACCAGCAATTCCATTACATATAAAATATGGAAAGAAGTTTGCAGGCATCATAACCACCCTCCATCTTCATCACCCCTTGACCTTCTCTTAATTGGTTTCATAGAGTTCCTTTTTGGAAGAAGGAGGATATATTTTAGAAGATAAAACGACTTCTGAGAAAAGTTCAGTGTTATTAAGTGACTAACCGGTAGGTCATGAGTATTCAAGTTCAGAGCATTGAGG
>NW_005871354.1:0-2596 GCF_000147115.1 Myotis lucifugus
ATCGATTGGTTGCCTCCTGCACGAGCCCTGACCAGGGCCCGGGCCGGGGAGGAGCCTGCAATCAAGGTACATGCCCTTGACTGGAATCAGAATCTAACACAGGACCCTTTGGTCCACAAGCCGATGCTCTATCCACTGAGCCAAACGGGCTAAGGCATAGGTTTCTTATTCTACTTTTTGTTGTTGTTAATCCTCATCCAATGATATTTTTCTATTGATTTTTAGGGAAGAGAGAAGGAAAGACAGAGAGAAACATCAATGTGAGAGAAACACATCGATTGGTTGCCTCCTGCATGAGCCCTGACCAGGGCTGGGGCCAAGGAGGAGCCTGCAATCAAGGCACGTGCCCTTGACCAGAATTGACCTCGGGTCCTTTGGTCCACAGGCCAACGATTTACCCACTGAGAAAAACCGGCTAGGGCTACTTTGTCCTTTTTCACTTATTTTTGTTTTTCTTTCTTTATAATCTGGGTTGAATTTTTGTGTCTATACAGTATGAGACTCCAAGAGCATTGTAATTCATTACCCCAGCACTCCTTAGAGCAGTTGTCTTTGAAGGGAATGTCAATCAATACCAGGGTGTTTGCAAAATATTATTGGAGTGCAGAAAGAAATATTCATACCTTATTACAGTTATTTTAATATCATCCTTTATAATTATCTTCATTTTATATTTCATAATGTCTATATTAATATGCTAGTAGATATTTAGAGAATTGTCTTTATATCTATGTACAGTGTATTTGCTCAAAAGTTTTTTTTACTGTTTAGGATGTGTGATTAAAGACTTTGGAAGTAAAACATTTGCTCCTTCATATGTAAAATCATTAGGGTCTTGCATTAGTCAGGGTTCCTTGGCTGTAAGCAACAGAAGCTAACTGACCAACTGTGGCAAGAACTGAAAACAACACTGGCTGGCTTGCAAAGTCAAGGGAAAAGGTGGGCCACCAACCTCCTAAGAAGAGAGCTGTGGCAGCCTTGGACCTCACAGGCAGCCTCACCTGGTCTAATCCTTAGAGCCCTGCCATTGGTTGACTCAGCTCTAGTTATCTCCTTCCCTGAGAGTCTCCACTAAAAAGTCACACTTCTAAGACAGAGAGCCTGAATGGTCTAACTTTCGTCAGCATCCTTTCATAAATATCTGCTGTGAAATATTTTCTGCCACCTGTGTCTATAAATTCAGACTCTGAGACATGAATACTTGCTGAAAAATGCCAATTATGATGACATAAATTTCATACCCAGAAAGAGAAAAAAATGTACCATGTGATTAGCCTAAAATGTTATTTTTCTGCCAGAAGCAATACTTCTGATTTTTTACTTGGTTGTGGTTTTTTTCCTTTCCCTTTCCATTTCAATTATATGATATTTGAATTCTTAAACTATTTTTATGAATTTGAAACAAAAATATTCATAAAGAGTCAAATATAATTTAATTTTTTTGTAAATAATTATAAACCCTTAGATTACATTTTGGTAAATTTAGAATCAATTTTAAATTAAATTGCTTTTTAAATCCTTTTTTCGTTTACATAATTAATTGTATATCGATATTACTGTGAAATTCAAGCTTATTGACTTCTGCCTTTAATTCATAAAAAAGGACAAGTTAAAATGTTTAGAATTAAATTTAATTTTTCTGAAAGTAGAATGCCTGGAGTAGAGGTAGAGGATGTCTTTTGGAGAAATGCGATTCAATAAGTGCTGATTCCCTTTCTTCAGATAGTCTGCTAGAAAATATTTAATGGAGAACCTTCAAGCAAGGTTAGAAAATCTCCTTTGAATTTGAAAAATGATTTGGTGAGGATTTTTTTCTGTCAAATAAATTTCTTTATAGGCAAAATTTGAAGGCCATAGATGAAGTCTGTTTAGGACAGGGTTTACATGTAGATGGAGTAGGTCATTAAGGGTTGCAATTAATGTAGAACCAAAACATACTACCTGCCCCTTTGCTCAAGTACATTTCCACCAGTGAAACGCCCATTTGGCTGAATTTCATGATAAATGTCAAATGTCATCTTAAAGCAGTGGTTCTCAACCTTCCTAATGCCGCGACCCTTTAATACAGTTCCTCATATTGTGGTGACCCCCAATTTCATTGTTACAAATTGAACATAATTAAAGCATAGTGATTAATCACAAAAACAATATGTAATTATATATGTCCTAGGCGACCCCTGTGAAAGGTGACCCCTGTGAAAGGGTCGTTTGACCCCCAAAGGGGCGGTGACCCACAGGTTGAGAACCGCTGTCCAATGTATCCAATGTTAAGTTTCTACCTACAGAAGGCCAAGAGACATATGAAAACATGCTCAAAGTCACTAATCAACTGAGAGATGCAAATCAAAACAACAATGAGGTACCATCTCACACCTGTGAGAATGGCTATCATCAACAAATCCAACAAACGACAAGGGCCTGGGGGGGGATTCGGGGGAAAAAGGAACCCTCTTGCACTGCTGGTGGGAATGCAGACTCCACTGTGGAGAACAGTACGGCGTTTCCTCAAAAAAATTAAAAATGGAACTTCCATTTGACCCAGTAATCCCACTTCTAGGAATGTACCCCAAGAAAACAGAAACACCAATCAGAAAGG